>NW_026125273.1:0-152590 GCF_943737965.1 Phodopus roborovskii
TAGAGGGTCCTAATTAAGCTCCCAACGCCTCATGTTATGTGGCTTACACAACCTCCTGTAACTCAAGATCCTGTGGGACATGACTCCTCTGCCTTCAAGTACTCCTCCTGTTCTTATGGGTACATAGACAGACAGACAGAGCTTAAAAACTAATGTAAATATTTAATGTAACAATAAAAATAATGTTTTATTTCATTAGAAAGACACTCCCAAAAGAAATGAAAAAAAACAGCAATAGTACATTTGTCATGGAAAGGATTACCAGTTTCTACACCAAGCAATGCAGCCCAGGCCAGAGGGAGTTGCTGGGGTGGACCTAAGTGCATTTTAAAGCCAATGGAGTTCAGTGTAGCAACCTAGCAAGGTTTAATGGTGTTTGGGGTGATTTAACTGGAGACACATTTTAAGATTCCTTTTTCATTGCAGAAAATACACTGCAATGCTTTTAGTAACCAATGGCATTTTAAATGTGATGAGATGTGGTTTTAGTCTTAGTACAAAGGGCTTGTGATTACACAACTTCACAACTTACTTTCTAAAAAATGGACAGGCCACTACAGGCCCCAAGACTTGCTGGGAAGCTCCTTTAATGTCCCTTTTGAATTGGTGCTTACCATTCTCATCAGTTGCTTTGGCTTCTGGAATTATTCCGCCTGTGAAGAAAGTAAAAGTGGTTGATACAGGGAATTTAAAAATTGGAAGAAATACTGTGTGATGGAAAAACTCCGAAATAAAAAGCTGTAATCTGAGAGCAGAATACTTGTCTGTAAGCCAGCAACATGGCCACAGTGCATGGAAAGGAAGTTCATGACTTGTTAGAGCATTTCGAGACGGCCTCTCCTGTGGGCAGCAATGTCTTTTACCATGTGCTCAGCCAGAGCAGAAAAATCCATTTCCCTAGAACATGGGTGACTGGAATGGGCACAAACTTGGCTTGGCGGGTGGACATAGCCTGTCCCATTGGGAAAGCTGGAATCTCATTCTTGTGCTTTCGGCTAGCTAATTGAGAGGATAAATTTCCAAGACTATACCATTAAGACACCATTGCTGTCTCATATTCCTCTTGGGGCTCTAACGACATATGTTTGCGTCTCAGAAAAGGGAAGTGGCATTAAATGAATGATCCACTTCTCCTTGGCACTCTAGTCCTAGCTGTAGTTATAATAGCTGGGGAGGGTCCAGAATCTACATGGAAACACGCAGACTCATAAGCTCTGAAAAACCCAGGCAAATGACTCATCCTTATGTAATGTCAGCTTTCTCCATCTTTTGGTTTAGCCTGAATCTGAGGTACAGAGTGATGGATGAAAGTGGTGGCTTGTACTCAATAATTATCGCTTCTGCAGTGACTAATACTGGGGCCTCTTGATTTACAGGCACAAACGAGGAAAGGAGGAAGGGGAAGAGCTGATTAATGTGTTGGCCAGGACAGGAAGATAGGCTGCACCCCTGGCTGTGTCTGTAAAGCTTGCAGATTTATGCTGCCTTCAGTTACCCTGAGCCTTAAGTACTCTCAGGTGCTGATGGCCATGAACTTGAAGGATGAGCATACGGAACACAGAACACACCCCTCCATCACAAACCAAACTCTAGATACATGCTGTCTGTTCAAACAAGCATCCTGGAAATCATTTTTTCTTGGTACTGATGAAGTCCTGATCCCGAGCTCCCCCACCCCCACCAAGCCAGCAGCCGAGTGACAGACTGTCTGCTTCTGAAGACACCAACCAGCAGTGGCAGGTGCCCTGCAATTCTGGGATTGGGGGAGCATTGGAACGGTGAAGAGAAAATGAATGCCCTTCCTAAGCAATAGTTCCTAGTCTGTGATATGAGTTGCTAAGGGGAGCTGGAGACTCAGGGTTCACATGGACCCTTGGGACATGGGTCACAGGGCCCAGGAAGGACTCCTGTGGTTGGTTCAGAATCCAGCCCAGCTATGACAATATGCAAGCTGCCCATAAGGAAGTATCTGTACCTTCTGCAGCAACATCCAGACAATGCTAACCCCCCCTTGAGGTAAGCTGGTCACTCCCTTCTATAATGGTATGCATCTTTGATACACACAATGGACTTATCCTCACTTCAGAATCCATTAATTACCGGTCTCCTAGACCTTACCGCCCCCAGGACTCAAAATCTCCAGGCCAGTTAAGTCAAGTGAGGAAATGAGCAAGGTAATCCAGGCAGTAACCTGGCTAACAGTGTTGATTATAGTATGGACTCAGTTGCCATTACAGAGCTTTTTGCTGGAGAAGTTGGGCTAGTCCAGTGTTGTCAGAAGCAACCAATCTCGATACGAAAACCTACATTTTAATGTGAAATCTTTTTTTTTTTTTTAATGTTGGCACAAACTGTGCTTTAAAATACTGTGTGGTCCAAACAAAACAAACACACATGTATCTCAAAGCACATTCCAACCACGAGTAAAAATGAAACTCCAATGCAGGAGAATTGGCCTGTTTTCCTTCTTTCGGCTCAAGAAGCACAGTTTCTTTTCAAGAGGTGGTATGGCTACACCTTTTAAGAATCCCAAGAACTCAGAGTACAGGAGGTAATCTGAGCAGAGGCTATCTACAGAGTAAGTTCCAGGACAGCCAGAGCCACACAGAGAAACCCTGTCAAATAAATAAATAAATAAATGAACAAATAAATAAATAAATAACCCAACTAAACAAAGAAGAAACAATGTAACTCTCTGGTGGTCTGCTTTCTGTTACTTGTATGAGGTGTGAAGTGCTCCTGGGCACAGAGGCAGATGGGCACTCATGAGGGTTCCCCTTCTGGTCTGTCCCAGGTCGCTTTCTGATAAAGTTAGTGATCAAGAATGAATCTCAACTGTTTTTTTTTTTTTTTTTTTCAAAAGAACTGATAGTTTGCCTGATGCTAGAATTTAACTGGAAAGGAGACATCTAGTCCTATTATTTTTTTCCAGCAGAGAGAGTTAAGGGCCGAGGACTCCAGACAGAAGTGAGCTTCCTGTCATCAGCTGGCTCTGGGCTTTGATTTTTCTGCCACCTCCTAGCAAAGGATGAGTAGCCCTGAATCTGTGCTCTGGGTGGAGGTCCAGGGACCAGTTAGAAGGCTCTGCTACAGGGAGAAAAAATGGCTCCAGAATAGAGCCCCTGCTGTCCCTCATGGAGGCTATTAGGAAATAAGCTATGTGCTGTCAGGGTACTGGTGATCCCCAAGGATAAAGCATTGCTCCTGTGTGCCCAGCCTTAACTCCCCCTGGGGATGCCACTCTTGCTCTGATCTTTCTGACATCACACCCCCATGGCTTTGTGCTTGGCCTGCCCCCCCTTTCCCTCCTCTGGCTTACAGTCTCTCACCTTCCAATCCACTTAAACCACACGGAAAACCTTTCTTCTTATTCAGAAACTCCTGGGAAAATGTTCTCCTTGCTAGTGGGATGGGAGTCAGAGCTCCTTATTGACATTCCAGGACTTCGTGGGTCCATGTCAGTCTCATGGCATCTGATAGAGTCTGGTGACTAAATGGAGGCTGGCCAGAGGCAGCAAACACTCACTAGTCTCTGTGCTAGGTGCTCTGTTTTATGGACGTGCCTCTTTTAACCCTCCCAACTGTCCTGAGACACTAGTTCTCAGGGCATCACCACTTCCGTAAAGATGAGGATAGGAAGGGAGAAATACCTCTGCTCAAGGCCACCATAAGAAGTTGAGTCTGAACCAGGTTGTGAGTTCCATGTTTTTTCCTTCACACAGCCTGGCCTCCAGCCCAGAGCTTCCCGAGCTCCAGACTCAGCTATCAGACATTCCACATCCCTCATTTTGACATCCAACACACATCCTCAACATAACATCCACACATCCCGATTTCCCCTGCCATTGTGTTAAATAGCTCCTACATCCATCATATTTGTCCAGGCCAAAAAACATCAGATTCATCCTTGATGCTTCTCTTTCCTTTGGCATCCCATGAACAATCTAACAACAACAATAAAATTATCCAGAAAACCAGCAGATTCTCCTCACTCCTGCCACCCTGCTCCACCTTATCACGGGTTATTGCCCTAACCTAACTGTTGTATGCTCCACACTGTTCTTCCCATTTATTCTCAATGCAATATCTGCTATGGTTTTAACATGGTTTTAATCCCTCATGATTTTTGAGTTTGAAAATGTAATTCTCCTGTGTTATTAAGATTATGGAATTTTAACCTGAGCATGGCATTTGGATTAGATAAGGGAGGTCCTGGGAAGTGATTAGATTGACAAGGCCATTGAGGTGGATGCTTGTTACGACTGAATGCTGCTGGTTCTTATACAAAGGACAACAGTCTCTCCTGTCTTTGCCATCTGATGCCCCTGAGCTTCCCCATGGTACCATTCAGTCTCAGCATCAGGTTGAGTTTCACCACCTCATGTGGTGTACATGAACAGACTCTTCAAGATAGGGGTTCAGAACCCCCTAACAGATCATGAAAAAACAGTTGAATGTAATGACTGTTGACATGGTGGCCTTCACAGAGAAACATTTACATGGACAGGTATTTAGTTAAGATAAATAGTTTTAAAATTATTATAATCATTCACTTATGGGAGAGGACATTCTCAGCATACGTAATGCGGAGGTCAGAGGGCACTAGAATTTGACTCCATCCTTCCATATGTGGATCCTGGGAATGAAACTCAGGTCATCAGACCTTGCAAGTGCCTTTACTGCTGAGTTATCTGGTGGCATATGGAACATTACTTTAGACCAATAAACCTTCCAAATAATGTAATTAATTAATTTAAGTTCCAAATGTAGTGGCAGTTTCTATACTAGATAAACATGGTACAGACAGGTGTAGAAGACACAGTTGATAATGATCAGGTGTGGTAGTACATGCTTGAAATCCCTGCATTTAGTATGCTTAGGAGGACTTAGTCAATGTCAGCCTGAGCACATAGGCTGTCACATAAAAAACAAAAGAGCAAAACAAAGAAACAAGAGTGCCTCACAGTGAGATGGAATTAACTAGGTTTGAGCACCGCAATCAATCCAATAGAATGAATCAGTGGCTATGGCAGGTCCTTCTCCAGGATGGAGTTACAGCATCCTTAGCTTTGGCATGAAGATGAGGTTCCCTCTCTAGGATGGAGATACATCTCCTCCCTAGGACAGAAATGCAGCATCCTTCTCTAGAACAGAGATGTAGCCCCTCCCAGGAGGAGAGATGGCATCCCTCTCTTGGATGTCGATGTCTTTGTCTCCTCTTGGGCTTGGGAAGAGCCAGCTCATGGATTCCTACATGTCTTTCCTGGCTGGTGATAGAGATACCAGCTTGACATCTGCTAACTGGTTCACTCTGGGCAACCACAGGGCTGTAAGTAAATATCTGTTGAACCCAACTGAGTAACCGTCATCCTTGCAGCATTGTGTTGAAACACCACACATTGGGAATTCCAGTATCGCCCCACATGGCCCTGACAACATATAGTTATCCGGTGGGTTGGGACTATGATATGGGCTGAGCCCCTTTCCCTCTGCAGCCATCATATCCCTTTTCAGTCCCACATATTTCAATACCAAAAGGATGAGGAAGGACTAAAAGGTAGAAGATATTTTTATCTGGCCTTTATTTTCCCCCATATACTTCATTACACATTGCTTTGTTCTGTTTGGGTGTGGAGGGGGAAGGTTCTCACTTAAAGCATAGCCCAGACTGTGTAAGAAAGCCTTGGCTTTATAACCCCTCCTGCTTTAACCCATTGCATGCTGGGATTATATACCCGTGTCCCACACTCAGCTTCAGTATATGCTTTAAATCATGCCTATACTCAACACTAATGAGTGCTTTTGACCACATACCTTCTTTTTGATGCATTACATTGGTACAGTGGGGGCTTTTTAGAATACTCTAAAAAATACATCTTCTTATTCAATGAATTGCTAGAGGGCCAAGTAAGAAACAAGGGGTGGTGAAAAAAAAACAGAGACTTTCAGGTTGAAAAACATCTAGTTGGGAATCAGATCTGCCACCTTACCACTCTGCAAATCTAGACAAATCTCCATAGTCAGTTCCCTGATTCATTTCCATATGCAAATGGACCAGGATGTTTATTTAAGATGAAGTTTAAATATTCATGTGAAATGCCCAACACTGCCTGGAATTCAGTAGTAAGGCAACGGGCAGTAACTAGTGTAATTAGTGTACCTCAAGGTACAAGATAGACACCATAGATGCAAAGAAAAAATTATTGTATGAAAAACAACTAGGGATTGGAGCATGGAAACAGGAAAACCATTATGCCTGTTAAAGGAGAGATGCAAGTAGAGAGAAAAGTTGGGAGAACTCGAGTGGAGGAGCACATTCACTCTGCTTAGGGGCATCAGGGAAGGCTTTCTCTGTACAAGTGAGGCTGGGGCTGAAGAGATGTCTCAGCGACACGAGCACTCTTTGAAAGGACCTGGGCTCAATTGCCAGCATTCACATGGTAGCTCTTAACCGTTTGTGACTCCAGCTCGTAGATCCAACACCCTTACGAGACATACAAAAAAAAGGCAGCAATTAAATATCAGAAGAGGTGAGTCCAGAGAAATGAATGATATCAGCTAATATCCAAGATGTGTAGACACCCCATTCAAAACCCCTGAGGATGCAAGTGTGTGGTGAGTGTTAGAAAAGGTGGGCGCCCCATCATGCTGATGGGAAAGGCCCAGGGCAGAAGTGAAATCACGAGGAGGAGAAATGTCAGGGTAGAACTGTAGGTAAAACCTGGGACACTGAACCATCATGATTGGGCAAGGCTAAGTCATGGGGTAGGACAGTAGGACAGAGAAGTCTGATGCTAAGACTGGAGAGGAGGAGGAGGCAGAGTTATGAAGCAAACAGTGCTTAGCTCCAAGGTGCTGCTTCAGGCTCTCTGACCATTGGCCTAAACAGGATTGCCACTGCCAACTGCCAGCCAGCCACTTCATGTATTTAGAGATAGAATTAAAATTCCTTCTCTCTCCCTTCCTCCTCCCTCCTTCCCTTCATTTCTTCCTCTTTCCTTTAATTTTTTTTTTTTTTTTTTTGAGATAGATCCTCACCATGTAGCACAGGGTATTCTAGAACTTGTAATCCTCCTGCCTCAGCACCCTATTGCTAGGCTTTCATGGTCGTGCCACTGTATCCATTGTTTCCTTTAAGTGACTATTCTTTCTCTCCCAAAGAGTATAGCTTGCAAGAGAGCACACTCATGCCTGTCCTGGGATCCCTCAGCGCAGTACACAAAGCTCAGGCAGACAGGGCAGCACAGGCTGTGTTTCTGAGAAGAGCTTGTTTTTTTTTTTTTTTTTTTTTTTTTTTGTTTTGTTTTTTTTTTTTTTTTTTTGTCTCCGTCTTATTAGATACTTTCTATTTATGCTTCTAATTGTGCTGACCTAGACATGGTTTAATAGTTGCAAGCTGCCTTAATCCTTTTTTTGAGGACAACAGGGAGACTATATATTTTAAATATAT
This sequence comes from Phodopus roborovskii, assembly GCF_943737965.1. Taxonomy (NCBI): domain Eukaryota; kingdom Metazoa; phylum Chordata; class Mammalia; order Rodentia; family Cricetidae; genus Phodopus; species Phodopus roborovskii. The sequence continues at coordinate 7,451 of NW_026125273.1, forward strand.
GACAATATTTCATAAGTCTTTAATGTAAAGTACAAAAATCTCTATTGTGTTTGAGATAAAAATAAATGCATTAGGTATAATCTTCCAGACACTTCCACTGAGCCTTGCTAGCCCACCCCCGGAGTTGGACCCATCCCTGCCAATTACTTCTCATCATGCTGCTTGAAAGAGACTCAAGTAACAGCATGCACTTTCTGTTAATGGGACTGCTCTAGTCCCCAGGTTTCTGGTCCTGAACACAGCCCTTTACCAGGAACTTTCTGACTCTGACCAGATATTCCTTATATTTGTATCTTTCAAACAATTCTTTGAGCTAAGGACATTAAGAAAAAATTATTCTTAATATTCTTTTGCTCCATCTGCTTTCTTGGTTAAAATCCATGCTCCTTGGTTGTTGAGAACTCAGGGTCATTTACCTTTTGGCAGTGACCATAATGGAAGAAGGCACCACAAACAATGGCAGCAATGAACATTAGTGCTTATGTGTATTCTGGATGACAGTGGCATGAGTTAGTAAGTCAAAGAGGTCACCCTCTGGTAGTGAGGTTAGAGCCAGACTATGAATTAACCTAGATGGGTCTTACCTCAAAGAGCCACAGACTTCCTATCTCCCCACAAGCCACACATTGCCTCCCCTCATTGGTTTTCTCTTCCGCCGAAAACCACTGGGGGAAAAGGTCTCTGTGTCTCTCCAAACACCTGGTTCACTAGCTAATGAACACCAGAAAGGAAAAATTCCAAACAAGCGAGAAGCCAGTGAAATGGGAAGTTGGGTTCCAGCTGCCTGAGGCTCTGGGATAGACATGGGGTTTGGGGAGGAGGGGCCATGTGCCCTCAGGATGGTGTTTGCACAGGTAATGAATAGTCCAATGCCAACCCCAGCATGCACACATGCCTCAGTTTACCCAAGGTGCTGTGCATGCCTGAGGTCCAGTGGGCCAGTCTCTGAACAGGGGTAGGGTTAGGGATGGGAAGAAAGCATAATGAAGAAGGTGTGTCTCTTTTCTTTTCATATGAATGGCTTCCTTCCTTCTTCTATTTTTCCCCTACTAATCAAAAGTGTTGGCTTCTGTAAGAACCTGACCTGTGCTTTGATCCTTCGAGTCTCAACTCACCATGCAGGATCATTAAAGTTAGGATCATTCACACGACAGTTCACTTGCTATGTATTATGGACCAGGCACATTGTGGAACACTTGGAAGTGCATTGATCCATTCAATCCCTCACACCAACCCTAAGAGGAAAATACCACTATACCCCAGCTTGCCAGTGAGATTAAGGCACAGAGAATCTAACAACCTCCTAGGCCTACACATCCCGGAACTGGTGGGGATGGTGGACCTCTCTTGAGGTGTGAACATTAGGGTTGTAAGACGCCCCACATGGATGGTGGCTGATAACTGAGAGGTGCTTGGAACAGGGGAAGCAGGGGAAATACAAGGAAAATTAGAAGGAGGATATTGGGGAATGTCCTATTCTTTACTGCTGTATCCCCCACTGCATGGCTACATGAAGTAACCCAGGCAGTGTATGGATCTGCCAAGCATAGCCTGTTCTAATCAAGCCTGTGCCCTTCAGGCCTGCAGCTGAGAGATACGAGGCACAGCCATCACACTGCCTGTGTCCTTGCCTCTGCCCTGTCACTGGGGCCTTTTGCCAACACATGCACATCTGAGTCCCGGAATGCCCTTGGGCTTCCTGCTTCGCTGCCATTCTTCATCTCCATAAATAACCTGACTATCTCTGGGAATAGTTTTGGCTTGGCCTCCTAGAAGGCAGAAGTTTAAAAGGATCCTCCTATCTGGGCTTGTGGCCACTGCTAGGTGGGTTTATTCTGGCTCTAGAGGGAGCTCTTAGTTCTGGACTTTATGCACTCCTGCAGGGATAGGGCAGAGCATTTGTTTTGAACCAGCTTCCCCAAGAGAGGAGTGTTTTCTCCTGTTCATGACAGTGCTTATGACAGTCATTAGATTGGTGCTTTTCTTTGCTAACAGACATGGAACTGGGGCTTAGCCTTATCCAATATTGTCCTAACTGGGTGATGTTACCCCCACTTTTTACAAGTATAGACAATGAGATTCAACATGGCAGCAAGAGCTTAAAAGTCAGATATAGCTTTGGGATTCTGATGTTAATCTAAATCCTATTTGTATCTGTCTTATGACAATGTTAACAATGTCACTGTCCTGAAGATGGCTCAGAAGTCTGAGCACTTTACGCTCAACCTATTTAATATCCATTATAACCTAGCAGGCGATGCATCAACATTCCCTTTGCAGATTTGGAAACAATGCATAGCTTAATTTGCACAGGGAGACTAGCAATCCCTGTTTGCCTGGGACTAACCTGGTTCTGAGATGCAGAACTTCCATATTAAAAGTGCTCAGTCCCAGGCATACCCAATGAGCTGGTCACCTCATCAGTAGCAGACAGTGTGAAGTCAGAGCTGTGACTCCCAATAGGATGCTCTTATTTCCTATGTTTTGATTTAACGAGAGCTACTTGGGGAATGGGTGGGAATTTCACTGTTTTAGATGCCTCTGAGTGTATGCTCGCTTTATGTTGTTCTACCCGGATGCCCAAAATGTCCCCCCCTCCCAAGGGCTGCTTGAGTAGTTCCTTTGCAACAACCCTTGTGGTTCTAAAGTGCATTGTAATTCCAGTGCTTCCCAGATACTCAAAGAATCAACTCACTGTTTAGCTTAGACAAAGCCTAGCAGATAGCCAGGAGAGTCTGGTAAATATGAGCGCTGCTCCCTGGGGTGCCCCCAGCAGAATTCCAAAGCCCAAACCAGATGTGCGATTGACAGGAGTTGATGAGGGATGGTGGAGGGTTTGGGCACAGTCCACATGCCAAGTCAATTCTTCACAGAGACGTCAGGGTAGTTTATCCATCCTATGACTCTCTGACCCCTTAGAGGTCATCAACTTCTCTTCCTGGACATCTTGGGGAGGGGAGCTAGTGATTCCCAAGCCACAGACAACAAGGCTTTTCTGTCAACTGTGCAGGGATTCTGATGTGCATGAGGGGCTGTGAAGGAGGCCAGTTTTCTACCCAACCTTTGGTCCCTGCAATTTTTGTTTCCATTGAGAATTATTCTACTTACTTTTAAGTACTTGAAAATGAGCTCAGCCCAGTGGCATTGGCCTGTGATATTAGCTACTTGGGAGGCTGAGGCAGGAGGATCACAAGCTCTGCTGTATGTAGAGTGAGTTCAAACTGGCTTGGCCAGTAGAGTGAGACTGTCTCAAAAGAAACAAAAAATAATAGCAAAATTAATACAAAGAGGGATAGAGATATGGCTCAGTGGCAGAGTGACCACATAATATGTACATGGGCCTGGTTAAATTTACACACACACACACACACACACACACACACACACACGCCACAATTTGGAGAACTGGTCTATGTAGCAGTTGCTTTCCAACTTCAGGGTTGATGGGAAATGGCTTTTGGAGTAACAGGAATTAGGGCAGCCTGGACCACTGTGGTTTTCTGATTGACTTTCCAAATTATCTGGGCACCCAGATGCCAGCAAGTGTCTTCTTTTGGTATTTGTGTTTTTGTGAAGTCCATTCAGTCTCGGGGGGTTGTACAGAGGGGTCACAGCTCCATGTGGAGACAGACATGGGAGAAGGTGGCATGGCACTCAAGTGGAAATTATTTCCAGATGACATTTCAAAACTCTTCCTCCATTCCTCCACATCCATTATGTGGCAATCCTTGGGTAACTATGAAAATGCCTCATCTGTCTCAGCCCTTTCCAGGTTGGACATCACTGACTCTCCAAAACATACGCCTGGACACTTGGATATTGAGAAATTGTGTTCTTCCTCCCTGTTTGCCAATGTGTCACAGGAAGACATTGGCGTCTTTGTGCTAACATCTTTTTTTTTTTTTCTTTTTGCAGGAAGCAGATAAAAGAATCCTATCTTTCCAAGCACTTTCTATGTTTGCTTTTCTTTTCAACATGTTTAAAGGAAACAATAGCACTCTTTTCTGCAAATCACATTTCGTGAGCCAACTAGGTTATGTAAATGTGAAACACAGAGTGATGTTTCTCCCATTTGCAGGACTTTGAACTCTGGGTTTAGTCCCTGGGTTCTCTTGTCAGAGCTGTCCCTTAGCTAGAGTTTTGCTTGAGCTCATTCACTGGGCACAAGCCAGTCACTGCACTAGATCAGCCTCTTGCAGTCTGATGCATAGTAATTGGCTCTCCTCATGTCACCCATTTTGGCTGCATGATTGTGCCCAAGCTGGCCTCTCCCCATGGCCACCATTCAAACAAATACTATTTAATTGAGGTTTACTTCTAATCTCACTTGGAAACTTCAAGGTATAATATAGGATTGGGGGTGACACTCAAGACCCTCAGTGGATGCCTGAAACCACAGTTAGGACCAAAGTGTATATTATCCCAGACATATATATATGTGATAAAGTTTAATATACAAAGCAGGTACAGTAATAGACTATAAGGCAATGTAATGAAAGCGATGTGACTATAATCTGCAAAGCATTTTACTATACCAAACTCTACCACAAATGGGTGACTTTTCCAATCTATAACCTCGCTGAACTCATTCATTCATTCACTCATTTCATAGACATCTAAGTGACAACTACAGTCAAGTAAGAGTCAAGGTTGGGAACTCCTAAAACAGCCCTGGTTGTAGCTGGCAGTTTCACACAGAAATAAAATGGGCATACCAACAAGGCCAACATGAGCTATGCATTTGCCCTTCTATATCTTCAGGTTTGACTTCTGTGCATTCAACCAATCACAAAGAGGATACATTTGTTTTTAACTCTAAAAGGTTCTAACTATAATGCAAAGTGTAAAAGTTGAATTTTCCTCATGCAGAATACTATGCTTCATCCACTGTAAGAAAGAACAGTGTGTTATGATGTATTTCCTATCATTTCAGAAATGGCAGCTCCCTGGTACATGCCCATGGGTGCCATGGTTTTTGCATTTTCCATTTGTATAAAACTGTGGTTATGGTATACAGTCACTAAATACCTCTTTAGTCTTATTAGAATGAAATAGAAATAGCCCCTCTTTTCTGATTTATCATCAAAAGTAACTGGCAGGGGCTCAGTAGATGAAGCCCTGGCTATGCAAGCATAGAGTGTTTGACTATGATTGAGAGAGCCCAGGTAAGTGCCAGGCAGAGTAACCAAGGAAGCCTCCAAGTGTCAAGCTCATGGCAAAAGAAGCAGCAGATTCAGAGAAGAAAAAATTTGAAATACAGAAAACCAAAAATAACTCATGGTTTCATCTCTCCAATTCTGTTAGGCTGCTAGTAGCAAATCTTTCAACATTCTCTTTATACACACAAGTGTAAATGCATATACATGTATGTGTGTGTATGTGTGTGTTTGTACTGTTTGTCCATAATTGGGACAAACATAGTGCACACTTAGAGATGGTATATTGTGAGCCATACTGCCTAACCATTCTACCATCAACACATGAACATGCCTTGTCTGCCCAGCAGGCACTGAGGTCAGAACTGTGGGACTCCAGTCTCAGATACTCTGACCCATCAAGGCATGCTCCACAGGGTGGAGCCACAACCCACAGCTGAGAACAACTTCCACAGACTTTTCATCTCACTGGTTATTTATGCAACTGAATTACACATGCCTGCTTATACTTGACTGACCACTAATTATTAGTGTGTGTGTGTGTGTGTGTGTGTGTGTGTGTGTGTGTGTGTGTGTGCTGGGAACCAAATTAGGTTCACTGGAAGAGCATCAAGTGCTCTTAACCCATGAGTTATCTTTCCAGTCCCTATTTCTTGAACTTGAACTCAAGGGCCACATTGAAAAGTCATCTTCAAAAACAGAAGATATTTCTTGGCTTAAATCACATTGTAGAGTTTTTTATTATCTTGAATGACTAAGCCTTTGGAATCTATGGAATCTAAAGTCTTATGTGATATGTCTGGATGTGTGAGGGAAGTGAAAGCCAGCACTGGGCAGTAACAGTAACAGGCTCTCAGCTCTCAATGAGCTTTGTTCAAGGGTGATATGGGAATATTGTAGCAATTATTAGTAATTAGAATCTGATTGTAATTACCTATGTGAAAAACTAGTCACCCTAACCTTGCTCAAAAGCTGCCTGTAAATTAGCAAGAAACATTCAAAAGAACTTCTACTTTTTTATGATCTTAATTTCTTCATTCATTTCTCAGAGCACACACACAACTAAATATGCCTCAAGGAGCAAATGTCACAAAGTCTTTAATGTCCAGCACAAGTTCTCAAAAAAATCTTTGTCTTTAATATTGACACTTTATTAACACCCAGTGCTTGCTCCCCCTTCCCATGTTTATTTGCTATTCTTAGATTTCATACATTACACATTTTAGTCATATTTACCTCCTCCCCCCATTTCTCCCATATCCATCTGCATCTTCTCTAACTATCCAACTTTGTGCCCTTTATGTTTAAGCCCATCAAGTACAGTTGACATTGCCCACATATTCTTGGTTATGTGGCCTTCACTGGAGGGTGATCTACCCACCAACAGGCACAGTTTTTAAGAAAACAGACTCTTCTTTCCAACAACCATCAACTGCCAACAACTCCTCTGCTGGGGTAGGACTTGGTGCTACATCTTCTGTCCATTCTGGGATTTTGTCCAAGCCTGAGTAGGTCTCATGCATGCTACCTCAATGCTGTGAGTTCATATGTGCAACTGTCATGCTGTGTCTGAAAAGCACTCAGTACACAGTTTTAACTATTCTACCATGACTGAACCCTAGTCATGACCCTGGATCCTGTTTTTTTTTACTGAGGTTGCTTGGTTCGGCTTTAATCCACTAGATTTCTTTCTTTCTTTTTAACTATTTGAAGGATCCTACAAGCCCAAGAGAAGATGGCAGCAAAGGAGACAGAAAAATATACAAGTAGAACTTAAACCTGGAATTTTGCTAACCACCCAATTTATTACTAACCTTGTTCATGGCCAAAATCTGTCACCAGAAAACAACACTGAAATCAATGGAGTCAAATATAAAAGGAGAAAATAGAGTCCCTAATTTATTGGGACATCATGGCTCCAATGTTGTTCAAGTGAAGCTTTTCCTGTTTGCTAATGTGAAACTAGGAGACCAGGCTGTGAAGCTGCATGGCATTAGCATAAAAGCTGCCATGGTCACAGTGTTTCTTCATAGCACTAAAGACTCCAAGAAACATAGCCAGTGGAGCTGCACGGCATTAGTGTGGTGGCTTGAATGTAACTGGCCCCCATAATCTCAAGGAAAGTGGCACCTAGGAAGGGGCAATGTTGAAGTTGAAAACGGCTTTGTTGGAGGAAGTGTGTCACTGCGGGGGTGGGTTTTGAGATCTTCTTGCTTAAGCTTTGCTCAGTGTCTCAGTCAACTTCCCGTTGCCTGCAAGATGTAGGACTCTCAGCCACTATTCCAGCATCATGTTTGCCTGCTTGCCACCATGCTCCCCACAATGATGACATGGATTGAACCCCTGAAATTGTAAGTGAGCAACCTCATTAAATGTTTTCTTTTTTAAGAGTTGCCACGGCCATGGTGTCTCATCATAGCAATAAAAACCTGGAAACATAGCCACAGTGAAGCGGACTGACATTGGCACAGCCTCAGGAATGCAGGTCTTCCGATGAGGGAACTTGGCGTTTGTATCTTTCAGATAGTGTAAGTTTCTCATGAAGATGTTGGTAATTTCACATACTGTAAGTTGTTCCTTATAATATAAAGGCAAATGATTAACTGTGGAGATATCCAACTAAAGAGTAGACCTTTGACAAAGACTAAGGAAAAGATAGCAACAGACACTGCATGCCACATTTGGAATTCTGATTGTGGCTATATCAAACTGCATGTGTTCCAAATACACACACACACACACACACACACACACACACACCCCTCATATAAAGTCAGACAGTGTGGTAGTAGGAGCAGATTGTGGCTTTCCTTTCTCACTGTTGAACCTGGAAGGCTGACCCAGGTATTAACAGGAGACAGCGTTAGGAGCTTTCAGACATGTAAAGCAATCGGCAGCCTTTTGATTTTGTTGATCATCTTAAAGTATTCAATGGGGATTCCACTCAAATCCTCCCCATCCCTCCTGCTTGCCTGTCAGTGATAGAGGATCTAGATAATTACAGGAGAGGATTTGGCTAATTACAACGCTGAGAACTGACACCCAGAAGACAGCGTTCTTTCCATGGACTTAATTACAATCTTGCTGGTCGGCCTTACTCTTAAATTGACCATCAATTGGATTACATAAACCTGACATTTTGAATTTGTCCCTGTTCCATCAGAACACCAAGAGGGTTGTGACTTGACACTGCTCTTTTGTGAATAGTCTTCTGAAAAAGATACAGTTTGATAACTAGTTCTGCAGCTTAAAGTGGTTTTGTGTGTGTGTGTGTTCTAAAACAACACTCAATAGGCTTTCCCTGACCTTGCTGTCACTGTGGTCATTGTTAAGGTTTGACTATGAAATGTTCCTTGTGGTTGACATGTTAAGGCATGGCCGTGTGCTGGTGGCACTATTTTCAGAGGTAGTAGAAACTTGAGGATATGAGACTTTGTTGAAGGGAATGAGACACTGGCACACATTTGAAGTTCTGCCTTGTTTCTAATCCCTCCCTTGCTCTTTGCTTCCTGTCCACCAGAACCTCCCCCATCATGTACATCCAGTGACCTGACATTATGCTCAAGTGCATAGGGTCAAACAACTAAGGACCAAATTCCCTGAGATGGAGCAAAATTAATTGTTCCTCTTTTTAAAGTCTTCTCTAAGGAATTTTGGCCACAACCGCACAAAAGTAGCTAATATAGTCATTATTTTGTTGACACTGTGATGGATTTGAAGAACTGTTGATGGGAGAGTGTAGGTTTTCAGTCCTAGACATAACTAAAGAGCCAAGCCTTGGAGGCAGCAGTGGCCCCTAGGAAACACCCTTGGTTCTCCCAATTCTATAATCATTGCCAATCTAAGGACTAGGCTGATGCTGGTCTCCATTTCCTGAGAGGTTATCACTCAAGGTCACATGGCAGGAAGGAATTTTGCTTGGAGATCCAGTTCTAAGACAATTAATAAAAGACAGAAAAAACAGTTCTCTAAAAGACTTTGAACCCATGCTCTTTCTACAAGTCAAGTCATACCTCCAGGACTGATTCAACTCATAGAAAGCCAGTAGCACTTCTGAGGGTCAACAAGATGGGTCAAAATACTCAACTGAGCCACTGGGGTCTGCATGTGTGCCCATTGGAGTGCTGTGGGGACTATCATCCCCCACCAGTACTCTCTTCTCCAAATATGTGCCAAGAGGGAAGATGTCCTTCATTTGTGAACCAGCTCCCCCATGCCAAAATATGCTTGTTTCTAATGAGCATGGGATCTAAAAGGCAGACTCACAAGGAGAAATTCTATAGGGTGTACCCTTGAGGCTTCTGAAGGACTGGAAGCTTCCAGAAGGCGTTTGTATACTAGGAAAACAGCTTACCCTTCTTATCTTTGAAGCTCCAGCCCTTCACTGCATTCACACAATCTCTGCTTTCTTGGCCTCAGAATTGTCTGAGCTACCCAGTGTACCCTGGGATCCCTCTTCTAACAGATTTTCCCAACTCCATAAAAGCTTTGTCACCATCCAGACTTAAAGAGCTAGCAAATCCAGAGGACTCAAGCCTAAGATCATCCCACTTTGTAAAATTTTTCCTTTTGTTGTTTTATGTCTCAGCTTAATTCCAGCTTATCTGCTCACACAGCTCAAAGATGCTGGCGCCCTGGCTGCAAGACCAGCTCTATTATGGCTTCAGAAAAACCCAGAAAAGTTTGTCTCTTGTCAACAAAGTTCCCTGGCCATCATGCATCATGTGGTGAGAATTATCAACTAGGCTGGCAGGACAGGCAGAGCCCCAAACTGCTATTTTAGGGCCTCAAACTGCTTTACCGTTCCGTGGATTGGGTCATGGAAGGTTCTTCTCGGATAGAATCATGGCGGGCTGTACTACTGTACTACTCAGCTGCCTGGGGGTGGTACTGGGGGGAGGGATGAGAGGGGCTGTGTTGGGGGGGGATCAATTGGCACCACTGGATCTGAGAATGAGGGTCCTTTGTGAGCTCACATCCACTTTTTGGAAATACCACCTGAGTAGCGCCAGTCTGTACCCTGTCATTTGATAGAAGAAGCAATTTGCAAATTGCACGCTGAGAATTGCCAGTATCCATCTAATTCTTGTTTAATCAAAATAATCACTTGGCAATTGGCATTCCATTTGCAAAAGGCAAGCTATTTGTCTGGAAGCCACCTAAAGAGACATGATAACAGTTGATTACTGATTTAGACAGGGCATCTTAGATTCCTGGGCTTTTGATGGCAGGTACACAATCTTAATTTGCCAGACTTTGAATTTTGATCTTTTCCCAGCCCCTCCCAGGTGCCATTCCTGTCTCATGATACAAGGCAGAAGCAGCAAGCTCCAGATCCCAAGCATCCACTGAGACCTCAAAGGGGAGCAATCAGCCTCAGCAATACATCAGCCACATTGAATGTGCCAACCTGGGATGTGTGCACGTTCAATGGGGTCATTAGGGAAGGCCACCCAGCAGGAGCTGACAAGCTTCTGTGTATCATGTTATTTTGGGAGTGGGGAAGGAGAGGCAAACTCTGATATATCCCAGGCTGAATGCAAACTTGCTATGTAACCAAGGGATAATTTTGAACTTCTGATCTCCCCCACCTTTCAAGTACTGGGCTTATAGGCCTGTGTTATATGGTTCTAGTGGTCAGAGCCTGAGCTCCCTACATGCTAGACAAGCTCTACCAGCAGAGCTACATCCCAGGCCACGTGAATATTTTGTTTTGAAGTCACAGGATACACTGCTCATTGGACACATTCCTGAGTACTAATTTTCATGTTTATGTCAGAAATTTCATTTAGGGAACTTGTAAGTGTTTCTATAAAATGAATCACGGTTACAACATCAGTGAGCATAACATTTACTTATGAACTATTTCTATAATCCTGAACTCTTGCATCTGAATCACCAACCAATTAAGCCATCAGTCCCTGTCATGAAGTAAAGCAACCAGCAGCTGTGATTATAACATCAGAGTGACGACTTTGGGAAGAGATTTTAAAACACAGTGAAAACTGTTTGTTCAAGAAACTGGTGAAGATAGCGAGGATTAACCCCCAACGTTGTAGCTGCCATGGTGAGAGGCACATTCCTCTTGCTACATAAGCTGCCTGTCCTGCTCCAGGCACCCAAAGAAACCACTCGATTCATAGGAACTATGGGGAAATGCCTTTTCCCTGTTTATCGTTCAACACAATTTTACTGCTTTTCCAGCTTCCAAAACCCAGTTCAAAGACTATCTTCCCAAAGTTTTTACTCTAAGCCCTAGGGCAAACGTATAATGGACCTTCTCATCTGTGGTTCAGCTAAGCAGACACAGAAAATACTGAGGCGATAACTGTATCTGGACTGAACATGTGAAGGTTTTCTCCACAGTGTCATCATTTTCTACTCAGTGCGTTTGTAAAACTATCCACACAGTGTTTACATTGCATGAGATACAACCAGTAATCTAGAGATGGTTTTTATAGTAGTATGTGTGAAGATGTGTATAGGTGGTGTAGAAACACGATGCCTACTCATATAAAGTGTCCTGGGCATTCTTAGGCTTTCTTATCCTCTGTGTGTGTGTGTGTGTGTGTGTGTGTGTGTGTGTTGTCTGTCTGTCTATGTGTATCTGAGTATGATTGTGTGTGTGCATGCATGTGTATGTGTATATATCTATGTTTATGTGTGTTAGAACCAATGTTGAGAAGGTATTGAGAGGTCACTATGTTTTTTGTTTTTTTCTTTTGAACTTCGGACATTTATCATATGTGAATGTATCCATTTCTTTACTTAAAATTTGGGTCTTTTATTGATCAAAACAAAACATTTACATTTTCAGCAACCTTGTCTCAGATGTTGGCAGAAGGGAATTAAAATATAGAACAAATTCTTCTCTGCACTACATACAATTATCATTCTAAAAGGCTAGAGAATGAAAGCCAAATGAATTAGACACCAGTATATGCTGGATTGAGTATAGCTTCAGAATCTCAGAAAACAAACAGGTTGGGCATGATGGTACAGCCTTTAACCTTGCACTAGAGTGACAGAGCGAGATGAATCTCTGTGAGTTCCAAGACTAACTTGCACTACATAGTTTCAGGCCAACCAGAATCACATAAAGAGGTCCTGTCTTAAAAACAAGCAAAATGACTTGTGAAAGAAAACTGGAAACACCAAACCTAGAGACAGCAATGTGCTTATACCATCTAGGATATGCAGGCATTGAGCGTGTCAAGGCTACTAAGACTCATGAAACAGAACGGAAGCTGACTGTCATGGCGTCAAGAAGAGAACATTCTTCCATGCCCATCTCTGTTCCCTGGTCTCAAGACTTAGTGGCATCACTCTACTAAAGCCCAGGGTAATGTGGTGCTGACCATTAAGTCAGTCTACCACTATCTTCACATTCATGTTTCCATTTCGTGTAGAGTCATGATGCCCAGGAAACAAGAGAACAAACGTCAAGAGGGAAGGAAATGGCAACAGGGTTGTATCTCTGGAAAGGACTTGTCCCTGTTGGCAAGGACAGATGCAAGGAGCCTGGGGATAAAGGCAAAAATGACAATAATAGCATCCTGTATAGTATGATGATAGCACGAGAGAACCCAAGGGTGACGGCTATAGAAACCCCAACTTCTATGGCAGAACCTCATCAGAGAGAACTTCCCTACAGAGGGGCTGAGCCAGGGCTCACCCAGCTCAGTAGTTATGGCTCAGATACAAGGGTACAGTGCCCAGTTAAGGAAAGGGACACACATCATCCAAAGGACAAGTCTCAGATTGGTTTCTCTCTCCCTGCATGCAGGGGTAAAGAGTTGACATGAGACCTGTGAACACAGACAAGACCTGGAGAAAACAGTGTATACATTTCAGACTTTCACGTGCATGCTTCAAAGAAAGACAAGGAGTAAAACTTGCTGTGTTTCACAGGACACTTCTTACCATCAATACAGGTCCTAAGCTGACTGCAATGATGTAAAAATGTTTGTCTTCACTCACAAACTAGTGACTAACAGTTGTAGTAGAGAAGAGTGGTTACAGAGATTTGTGTAAAAACATTGCTTAAGATTGTTTTTAAGTAATGCTAAGAGTGCAATAAGAAGGGCTGGAGAAATGGCTTGGCCGCTAGTACCACTTGTTGCTCTTACAGAGGTCCTGGCTTCAGTTCCTTGCACCCACATGGTGCCTTACTACCATCTCTAACTCTAGTTCCAGGGGATCTAACACCCTCTTTTGAGCACCCCTCCTTTAACATTAGGCAGGCACACGGTACACAGACATACATCTGTAGGCAAAACAGGTACATAAAATAAATAAATCTAAAAGAAATAAAAGAATAATTAGTGAAATTAAAAAAAAAAAAACAATGGCAATCATGGGGAAAGTAATTGACATATTATAAAAGAATATATTGAAGTCACCACAAAAGAGCCACTAAAGATTGGAAAATAAAACCGAAGCACAACCTTGTTCAGCTCACTTGTAAGCAAAGCAGTGTGACACTGGGATTGGTGACACTGCTGAGGACATCTTTCATGTATGGAGTCCACAATGGTCACACCCATGACTGGTGCAGGCTTCTCCACTGAACCCTCTTCTCAAAAAGCTCCTAAGAGCGGCGTGCAGTTTTGGAAGTAACTTAGCATGTTTACTTGATACAAATTTTAGAGTCTTCTTTGAATCAACAATTCTACTTTAAAAATTAAGCCTAAAAGTTGGACATTTGAAGAGGGGCCCATTATTAAAAATTACTAAGGATAGTGGAAGCCTAACAGTACATCCACACATCCAAATGAATGCTGCCATATCTAGGGAATAGCCCCATCAATTATGCACCCCAAAAGAGTTCTACTACACCTGGCTAAAACCAGGTACATTTCCTCATGTTTGTTTTTATAACAGGGTTTCTCCACATAGACTTGGCTGATCTGGAACTTGTTTTGCAAACCAGGCTGTCCTGGAACTCTGAGACCGGCCGGCATCTTCCTGCATCTGCCTCCCAAGTGCTGGGGGTTAAGGTGTATTTTTTGTTGGTGTTTTGAAAGTTATATAAAATCTGGAATGCTCTAGAAAAAGGCAGGTTAAGAGGTGCAATAAAATTATAAAATGATGATAGTTATTAGAATTGTATGATATGCCCATTGGGGTTCTTCATATGATTCTGTACATACTGGGTTTGAAAAATTCTACACTAATGAGTTAAAATCATTATAAATAGCATAAAGTGAGATCGTAGTGCTTAGCAATAAATAAGAATTGTAAGACACAAAGTTTCTACAATGCATTTATATTCACAAATACGTTGCTATTTTAAATATTCCATAGGAAAGCTAGACACAGTGGCATGTGCCCTAATCTTAGCACTTGGCATGCTTGGAATTAGAAGGGTCAGGGTTTAAAGTCATCCTCAGCTATAAAGCAAGTTCAAGGCCATCCTGGGCTACACGAGGCTCTGTCTCAAAATCCCCCTAAAATATAATAAGATTGAGAAAATATTCTACCCACTCCTGTTCTGCCTGTCTCCTCGTATTCTCTTAAGTTAACCACTCTATTTTTCTGGGACATAGGTCCTAAAGTATAAAATTTGTTTTTAGGCAATCTTTTACTGTCTCCTAATAATGTCAAGATGGGCGACTCAGCCTGGGTCAGCCATGTTCCCTTTTCATACTTGTCACCACAGCTCCCTAGATGAGGCACACTAAGGCAGTGGTCAGGACAATATTTACTTTAGGAACGTTTTCAGTATGAATTATTCAGCTGACAACTAGCTGTTAGGGTTCTGCTTGCTCTGATGTCTCTCTACCCTGTAAACATGTACGCTTGGGGAGAAGGGAGGGGGCGGGGCGGTGGACACACATTGGCCTGTAAACGGAATGGGATCTAGCGTGTGACTGAGAAACCCCACATTGCCGTGTGTTTGAACCATGCTGTGGGTATGCCACAGTGTCTTCACTTCATTTTCTTGATGCTCAGCCACAATTAATGCTCTGAGTTCTGGGGGATCTTAGGACCCCGAGATCTTAGGTGCTACTGGTCTTGGTTCTTATCACAATACTCTAGTGTTTTGTTTATTTCTCTCCAGGAACATTTAGGGGACAGACACAAGGTGACTGCTTGGAAGAGTAGAAAACACTTCCCGCCTCAGTTTCTCTTTTTGATGGAGAGGGGTCAGTACTCTTGTAAAGAAATATACAAGCCAGAAGTTGCCACCCCAAGGGGACTATTTACTCTTCCAATGAGAATCAAATAAAGATGACACTATTTCTTAATATTACTGTAATTCAGTGGCTTGTGTGCTAAAGGAAGAGGTGGGCTGAAGACACTCATGACATCAGCACGGCCAGTCTCTGTCAGTAAAGCACCTGTTGACACTAAGATCATTAGCTCCAAAAGCTATTAGGGCCAAGGGCACCCCCAGAGCGGAAGACTTGCAGCCAAACTACTTTTAAACAAAATATTCTCATTCCACGAAGAGTAGCCGGGGGAGTTTTCCCCTGATGGAGCAGGCCATCTAAGTCCCGCAAGCACTTTGCAAAGTCCCTAGGAAATTCTACTCATGCCAGTTGGAAAAGAATGTTCCCAGTATGAACACTTGGAGAGGAAGTTCCAACCACAGGAGACAGACTAAACAACAGAATTCCCGAAAGCATTTGAGTCACACGTGTGTGCACGTCACATTCCACTTTCCTAGTGCCTGGGTTCCAAGGGGACCACAGAGTGAGCAGTTCAGATGGCCTGGTTATCCCTGGGCCGGATGCTTCCCTCCTCCACTTCAGGGCCAGAAGTCCCAGCAAGGAGCTAGTACCTGCTGTGTTCTTGAGGTCATACAATGTCAACTAGGACATTGCCTCCCTAAAGGAACCCTTTATTAAGCCCATGTCATTAAGCACCTGTCCTTTCTAGCTACAAGAGACTGAGCCAAGAGAGAAGACAGTAGTGTTTAATGGCAGGCTAATGGCCTTCCAGCCAGCACAGGGGGGCTGAGCTGTGGATGGAAGAACTGGGCTATACACCTCTTAGGATAGCTGTTGGCCCTCTAGGTGGCCATGGGAATGGGGTTAGAGTGCAACTGCTTTTGAAATGGAAGAAAAAGCCCCATCAGATGCACCTACTTTTCTCTTAGAAACTAGAATCTCAAAGACAATGGTTCCCACCCAAAACAATAGCCTCCCCACTAGGGACAAAGTTCTGGAGACCTTTTGATTTGTCACAACTTGGGGGAGGGCAATAGATAGGGGAACAGTGAGTCTATTTATTCATCATCACACAATGAACAGGTCAGCCCCACAGCAGAAGAACATCCAGAACAAAACGTTAATAGTGCTGGGTTGACTCCTCTCTGAGAGAGGAGGGGTCTTGAACCTGTGGGGTGTTCATTTTGTATGGTATGCAAGTACATGTGCATGTACACTCCCCTGTGTGAGTGTGGAGACCTGAAGTTGACACTGGGTTCTTGATCAATCTCCACTTAATTGATTGAGGCAGGGCCTCCCACAACTAAACCCAGAATGCATGAATTAGGCCAGTCATAGCTAGTCAACTTACCCTGGCAATCTGTCTCTGCTTCTCCAAGCACCGGGCTCACAAAGATATCATGCCTGCCTGGCTTTTCCATAGGTCCTAGGATTTGAACTCTGGTCCTCATGACTGTGCTGCAGCGCTATAACCGCTAAGCCCTAGTGTTTGTGTTTTTAACAAGTTCCACAGAAAATTTTGATGGACACTGGTTTGAGAACCCTGCCCATGTCTTGGCATCCAGTCAACAGATCAGGCAGGGAAGGTGGTGAGGGTGAGGCGATGTGGTTATGCCAGCAGATACACCAAAGCATCCTCACTAAGTACAGTAACAGGCCTCCTTTCCAAAGGCTCATGGAGGTCTTCCGGAATAGGACTATAGATAAGTGAGCCACCCAGAGCAGAAAGTCCAGGACTTAGAAATATCACCCTCAATACCAATTATGCCACCAGAGTTGGGGCAGCCTTATTGCTATGACTTGGAAGAGTTTAAGACGTCCTCTCAAGGGTACCATGCTTCTACACAGGACCTCATCTTCGCTATGAGTATCATAAGCTGATAATAGGGAAGTGGGGGGATTTGTAGGCATAAACTTCCACCTATGGTGTGCAGTGAAACAGAGGGTTTTAGTGGAAACAACTCCATATCTGCTGGGGCTCAGGAATAAAAAGCCAGAAAGAGCTTCTGTATTCCTGTTCTCTTTCACCAGCCATGTTCTTTTACAAGACTGAATGTTTGGAGGTCTCAGTGTCTTAGCTCAACACTGCACAGCCACTGTCTAACTTGACACTGTTGAGAGAATGTCTGAGAAAGAAATTGTCATGGAAAGAACCAATTCCTGTGGGTGGGAAGGAGGGAAACCGGAAGCAGGAACCTGAGCAAATAAGGTTGGTTCCCTGTTGTTATGAGCATGGTAGGGGTGGGGGCATGCTTGTCATTTTCTTCAAACAGCTATAAATCCTTGTAGCTAAAAGAAATAGGAAGAGACTAGGAGTAAACTTCTCTTCATGCATTGGGATGTAAGATTTAGAAGGGGTTTCTTTTGTTTGTTTTGTTTTGTTATACAAATTTTGGGTTGCTCTTTTTACTGACTTCTCTTATTATTTTTCAAGTTCTATGTAATCACAGTCTTTTTTCCTGAAATTTTGTATTTCTAAGACATTAAACTTACATGCTAGTGTTGCCACAGTGAAAAAATATTGAGCAAACTATTCCAGTCTTTTGTTTTACAAAGACACATGAGGCACCAAGCTAGTCAAACACATTGGCTTTCCATTTTGTCTTGAATTTAAAAGTTATCTTACTATTTTTTATCTTTGCAATACACTAATGACTACTTTATAACACTCCGTTGTACTCTCAGAGATGAGTATTACCATCACTTGTGAAAATCATTACAATCCCTCGATATTGGTTGGAATGAAGGGTGAGGGACAGGAGCCAGGTACGTGAGTTGAATTTCTCTAGATAGTTGGTTTGGGATCCTTGAGTCAGCCCCCCAAAACTAGAGTTACATTCAAACCAAGTTCTTCCCATTCAAACTTCCTTCTATCATTTTGCAATCCTTCCCTGACCTACTCTCCTTTTATTCTATCGCATTCAGTTATTGGCTCTCTCAGTTGATGGGTCCATTGGGCTGGCTCTACCTAGCCTTCAACCTTTGGTGTCACAGCACCTGATAACTATGCCAAGGGCACCATCACTTCATTCTGCAAATGGGAGAGCTCAATACAGTGGGTGTCAACACTCTTGAGGTGTTTAGAGCCTTGCCAACTGCAAGAATCATGGGCCAATCACTTAATCCTGCCCCAAAGTCTTCCTCCCTGTCTATAAGAAATATTTTCAGTGCTCTGATGATGCCTTATCATCATTGATTTTTATCAGTTATACCACATAACAGATTGGTATGGTTTCCCTTACACAGCCACGAAGAATTGGATGCCCATGGTCAAGTACAAGTCAAACAAGCGTTCACTGAAAATCCCATGAGAAATGACAGCTACAGAACATCTTCCTATCATTAAATCCACCTATCATCTACACAGATGCCACATCTCATTCCGAAGAGGACTTTGATACAAAGGCCACCAATCTTACCCCCCCAAAGAATAGCAGAGTATCTAGAAATACTTAATGGGAATAGTACCCAAGTCACATGCAGTTCCTACAACAAAGTTTTCATCGTTCCCCTTGACCTTTACCCTAGAACACAATGTGCTGTATAGAAACAAATTATAAAAATGTGTTTGGCAGTCCAGATGTGCCAGCTCTGGATCAAATCTCAAGGCTGTTCCATTCCCAGTCTGGGGCTCCCATCCCCACACAAATGGTTTACAAAGAGATTTACAAATACTTTAGTGACTGGCTTTAGTTCTCGGTGCCTCTCCAGAGCCACATGGAGCGGTGCATGCTCACAACAAATCATTCTTTTGGGTCTCCATCATCAGTCAGCTCTAATCCTCCTATTCATGCTCTTAATGAGGCACTGACTTGGCTAAACAACAATAGGGAAGCTGGGATAAATTACATTTATTACGCTATGATATAGATACCGGCATCTGTGTGGAATTTCTACTCCGGCTACAGGATCTTTATTTGGAGAATAGAAATAAAACATTCTCTTGTGGTAGCTGAATCAAAATATCTCTAACATGCAGTTAATAGTCATCATTTTCTAGTTACTCAGGAAATTTACCATTTTGTTTATGACTTTCCTGAACACTGCTAGACATGCAATTAGGTGAAGACTTTCATCTTAAGTCTAGTGTGGTGAGTAGAGAAAGTAAATGGACTGTCATGTCAAAGTCAACTTATCCTTATAAAACAGATGCTAAAGGTAGAGCTTTGTTGTTCGTTTGTTTTTTAAAGACAGCCAAGTTGGTATGACCCTCTGCCAGTTTTTATAGAATGGGCTGGTTTGAAGGAGAATGTAACCCCCAACCCCTACTCATAGATTTGAATATTTGGACACCAGGGAGTGGCACTATTTGAAATGATTAAGAGGTGTGGCCTTGTTGGAGGAAGTGTCTGGCTTTGAGGTTTTCAGAAGCACAACCAGGCCCAGAGGCTCTCTCTCTCTCTGCTCCTGCTGCTTGTGGATCTGGACGTAGAATTCTCAGCTCTTTCTACAGCACCATGTCTGCCTGTACACCACCATGCTCCCTGGCATGATGATAATGGACTCAACCTCTGAATCTGTAAGCCACCCCAATTAAATGCTTTTCTTATAATACTTGCTGTGCCAAGCACTGGGCTGAGCTCCGGGAGTCCAGCTGAAGAGGAAAGGGGGATTATACAAGCAAGGGGGGATAAAGATCATGACGGGGAACCCACAGTGACAGCTGACTTGAGGTTGTGGGAGCCTGCACCAGACTGACCTATGTCCTCTGCATGTGGTTGACCATTGTGTTGCTCTGTCTGTTTGTGGGGGCCCCCTAGGAGTGGGACAAGGATCTGTCCCTGGCGCATGCATGAGTTGGCTTTTTGGAACCTATTCTCTATGGTGGGATGCCTTGTCCAGACCTGATACAGGAGGAGGAGCTTGGTCCTGCCTTAACTTGATAAGACATGCTTTGTTGACTCTCATGGGTGTCCTGCCCCTTCCTGAATGGAGAAGTAGTAGATGGGGGGGGGAGATGGGAGGTTGGGGGAGGAAAGAGGGGAAACTATGGTTGGTATTTAAAATAAATGAAAAAAATTATTAATAAAAAAGAGTTTCTATCATGGTGTCTGTTCACAGTAATAGAACACCGACTGAGACATGGAATAAAAACTCAAATGAATTACAAAGCAATTACTAGAATTCTTATGATTTGAAATGGCAAACCGCACCCTTGATGTCTAACTATGAGATTGCTTTGGGTCCATTGGTTCTTAACTGGCTTTTACCCTCTGAGGGCAAAGAAGGGGAGGCAGCTACAGAGCTGCCTTCAGTGTCTCTAAATAGCTTTGGAAAACATTGGTATTATTAGTCCTTTTATCTTAGTAATTGCAAAGAGTAGTCTGGCTCACTGCATATGCTCTTTTAGCATCCTCTCCTTCCACACTAGCCTAATTGTACACCAAACACTGGGCTCTTGTGCCAGATTCATGAGGCTCTTGGTGCCCCTGGGGGTCCACTCAGGTGGGCAACTCTGAGCATTTCCCCCCACGGCTATCTCTCTACTTGATTCTGTTCTACACCCCAAATTCCACCAGAGCCAATCCACCATACACTGTAACTCAGCCAGGGAAGGGAACGTGTGAGTGGCAGCAGAGAAATAGCTTTCAGTATCACTCCTTCATAAATACCTGGGCCTGCTCCATCAGCTTCTTCCTAGCAGGTGGTGTAGGGAGGCTGAGACCAGGCTAAACAGACCTGTGCAACCCAGACAAGGACCCAGTGTCCCAGGGCTGGGCAGTTTGCCTCCCAACAGTGACTACTTTTCTTAATCATTCTCATTTTAAATATGAAATAGAAGGGCCAACATATGTAAAGAATTTTGCTTGACAATTCAATCTGCCACTTACTGAATACTAACATTTTAAGAGTCTCATGCTCTACCGACCTGAGCTAGCCAGGCAACATCTTATTTTAAAAAGATCAACAATTACAAAAACACTAAAACTCATTTCCAAGTGTAGAACTCAGAACACAGGAAGGAACACATGCTACACACTAGGGTGGGCACAGGAACTGCTCCTGGGGATGGGCAGTGTCTCTTCTAGTAGACTGGCCAAAGAGCCCTTTGCTCAGTGGGACCTCACTGGCAAGTGTCAAAGCCAGGTTTGCAGGCTCTCAAAACTGCCCTGGCAGACTATTTTGCTACAGATTTCCTCACTGAATCCCACCACATTCAGGCTCCAAGGACTCCGGGAGGAGGTAGGGGAGGCAGGTACAACCCAAGTGGGGTAAAGGAACACAACTCCTCTCTGACTCTTCTGAATGAGTTAAGGTTCATCTCTGAAGAAACAAACACTTAACTGTGTGTCAGGTCCAATTAACCTGCATTAGCTCTACATTTAGTAAGACTCAAGTCAATCACAGACAGATGACACGGTACATGATTTGGTTAAAACCTCTTCCCCACACAGCCCAGGTCTCCCTTGATGCCTCTGTGACCCTAAAGCTATGATTGATAGATGCACAGGTGTTCAGCTCACTGGGGACACCACATAGAGATTCAAAATGTAGCAGCCATTAGTGTCCAGGCTCATTCTTTTCATGGCCAGGAAAGGCCCAACAAGAGCACTTTAGAACAAGAGCCCTTTGGAGTGGGAAGGGGAGGGGGAAGAAAAAGTAACTGAAGACCCTCAAATAGAGACAATGTGTTCTATAACTTCCAGAAGTAATCAGGAGTGAGCCAAACAGCTGATGAACACTCAAGCACAGTCTTACATGGCCAAGTCCAGGAGATCTGACCAGTTGAAGCTGGTCCAGGAAGAAGACTAAATCAACCTGGTCCCATTAAAAGCAGAGTGAGGTTCAAGGGCAAAAGGAGTTTTAAGGTTTGCTTTTTTGGTTTTTCTTTGAGAAGGTTAGATTCTCCTGATTACAATCTGGTCATTGTTCAGTCCCATGCTACATCAAAGGAGGCACAGTGCTTTACAGCGAACACACTGATCAAGGGTCCCACTGGGTAGCATCAAGCCCACACAGGTTCCTGCCAAGTGAAGCCACCAGATGTCCAGGGTTGTGTGATCCAAACTAGGCAAATGTCCGTGTGCCCCCTTCCCAGAAGACTGCTAGTCCTGTACAGTTTCCCATACTTCCGTATGGAAGTTGTTTTAGCCTCTTTCAATAAAAACGAAAAAACAAAACAAAACAAAACAAAAACAAAACAAAAAAAAACAAAACAAAACAAAACAAAATAAAAAGAGAGAGGAGTTAATAATAGAGGTATTTTCTTACTGAATTACCTATGGGATGATGAATGGCATAGATGTTCCTTAAAAGTCTTCCTTTCAAGTGATTTATTTATGCATACAATTTTTAAGACTTTGAAAATTAAGATTTTTAGAACTCTGACACACACATTCTCTTTCTCTCCCTCCCTCCCTCCTTCCCTCCCTTGCCTCCCTCTGTCTCTCCCAGAACCGCTGGCATCAAAACCCTCCCAGTCAAAGCATTGCCTATTGTGGACCTTTAAAGTATGCCTCCAGACAGGGCCTGTGGCTTCTTGCAATCCATTAGGATGCCCAGCACAGCAAGGCCACTCTTCTCCTTCATGACCGACTGGAATTAGTACCCAAGTTTCACTGTCTCTGTGTGGGACAGCCACTGCTCAAGTTACCTTGGTCATGGAGTCAGAAACAGACATTTAATATTTTCCTTTGCTCCAACTGTTTTTGCTCAGGGTATTAATACCAAGTCAAAGGTTATTTGAATAAATCAAAATGATATGCCAAATACTCTGTTCTTGCTACAACAAATGACAGTGAACTCTCATCTGAGCACAACAAAGCCGAGGGACACTTTGTGAAAGCAGTCTGCTAGGCACTGGAGTTACAAAGCTGTCGATGGGAGGGGTCATTGGTATGAAATGGCTACAGATTGGAGTGTCCTCGTGTGTTAGGGCCAAACACTTGTCTTTCATAAAATAAAAGCACTGGATTCTAAAAGTAAATGGCAAGACCATAGTCCATGATCCCAGGATTCCCTAGTGGGCAGGGGAATACCATTAGCAACTTCATTAAGTTCAGCAAAGTGCTCTCTCAAAACCATACTGATATGGTAAGTCTGGGCTGAATAAAATTATTTCTCCGAGGAAGGGTAAATACCAGTGCCAAACTATTCGCATGGTGGAAAGTTCTCTACTTTGAGAGACTCGATAGTTTCTATGAAGCAGATCTGATCAGAGAATTCCATTGCTTTTTCTTTGCAAGTGAAATGTATAGTTCATGTTTCTTGTTTCATTCCAGTTTTGAAGTGTTTATAATCAAGTGCAAAAGGCAGGCACCTCTCCAGTCATGTGTCAGAAGCCCTCAGGATCAACAAACAGCTTGGCAAACTATAGGCAAGAAGAACAAGAAGCCAGGACAATGGCCTATATCAAGGAAGTTCTGCAGAGAAAAAAACACAGGGGGTTGAAACAAAGCATAGCTTTAGGGACAGCTGGGAAACACTGGTGAACATATTCTGAGTCAGAAACAGCTTGAAAGGACAGCAAGGGGACAAATATTGAAAAAAAGTCACCCCCCCCTCCAAAATATAAAATCTTTAAAAGGGGAATCAGGAGATTTATGAACTCATGTAGATGAGTTTGGACTAAAATCTAGGTAAAGGAGTATTTGGCAAATATGAAGACACATAAATCAGCTGGGCCAGATGACACAGGGCCTCAGGGAATGAAGGAATTTGACTAATACACTTACTGAACAACAGTGCAGTAAAAATGAATAATTATTTCTGAAAAAATTACCTTGCACTCAGGGGGATGTCAGAAAATTGGAAAAAGCCCAACAACATGTGATATTGATACAGAAAGCAAACAAAAGGAAAGAATAGTTAGGAAAAAACCACAGTGACTGATGTATGTGATGGTTGGTTTAAAAATTGAGGGATGACTATCGGGAAGTAAAATTTTAAACAGAGGATGAACAAACAGAAAAGAAGCTACATTTCAATTAGTTCTCATCCTCAAATGCCTGCAGGAGTGTCTTAAAGATCGCAGCACTATGCTTAGCATTGTTAAGATTGTGCAGGCTTGGGAGGGAATTGGGCTAACTTAACCATGCAGTATCTCAGTCTGGGGGAAACTGATGAAAAATTATAGAATCACAAACATGGTATTGAGCCTAGTCATTCCAAGGTTTCTCGGAGTGTTCTCTACAACCTACAACCTACTGATATGAACGAAAAGGTAATGGCCTAAGAGTGTCATAAAATTTATGGAGGACACTCAGGTGAGGGAATGTCCTCAAAGACAGGGGACAGGAAGAGGAAGAAAATAAACAAACTTGGCTACATGGACGGGGAGGGGGTGATTCAAGAGAATTTACTAGAAACAGATATGAGCACGTGTGGGGGTGGGAGACTTGCAAGCAGCACAATTTGGAGAGGAGAAAGCTAGCCATTAACTCCCACCCAGCAGGGATGAGATGGAAGGTGGGTTTTAGCATTCATGCCTCTATTAAAATCTATGTTTAGAGTACATGACCTGGATGGATGTTTGACCAGTAAAAAAAAGTCCCTCCATCCTTCTCCTAGAATAACCCAGCAAAGGTGAAAATGAGCAGAGGCAGTGGGCGCTAGCAACATTTAGAACCTGCCAGAGTTAGCTCTCACTTGGGATGCAGGACTCATCATACATTCATACTTTATAGATGTGACTTAGGACTCTAATTGAACATCCATTCATCTTGATATTAGATGTTTCTGACCCCTCTCATTCTTCCTTCTGGCATCCTCTCAAATATTCCTCCTTTTCAAGGCCTTCTTAAGGAAGGCCCCTCTCTTTGCCCTGTTTCTTTCAGGTTCTACATGCCTGCTCTTTACTATTTCATAATCCTCAGAGCCCAGAGCATGCCTGACATTTCACAAGTATTTAATAATACTTATTGTTAAATTTTACTCTTCCTAGGAGTGAGTGTTTTCTTTTTTACTTAGTGTAAGCTCTTCATTCATCTACAAGGAAGGCACCTAGGTAAGAAAACAATGCTTACAAAACACCAAGCAGAGGGTCAGAGTTTACAAGAGAAGCAATAGAAAGCTTCTCATTGGATTTGTTTTCCAGAACATTCATTCACATCCACTCCCTAAGGAAAGACTGTTTTAAAAATTAATATTGATAGACATTCCTATCTTTGATAGACTAGCAAATGTTGAAGAAAATTACCACACCAGGTGCGGCGGCACTCACTCAGGAGGCAGAGGCGAGAGGATCTGTGAGTTTGAGGTCAGACTGGTCTACAGAGTGGGTTCCAGAACAGTCAGGCCTGTTACACAGAGAAGCCCTGTCTCAAAAATAAATGAATAAATAAATAAATGAAAAGAAAGAAGAAAGAAAATGCTAGAAAGTATGAGGTGAAGGAAAATGAAGTCAGAGTCCTATTGGCCCCCTATTGGCCTCTGTCTAAAACTGTCAACCTCTGCAGGGAAGAAAGAGGTGTGACAGACCCCTGTTCCAACAAGCCACCTGGAAAGTGGACAGTCATACTCAAACTTTCTTTATATATGACATCGAGCAAATGAGAGACTTAAAAAAAAAAAAAAAAGACATTTCCGGTTATCTTGTGACTGCAGAGAACACCCTGTTCTCCTTAGTTTTCTTTGCCTCTCCAGTCCTATTTTTAAGCCCCAGATACCATTTCTCAAGGGTACAAAGCAGATGGTGAGAGTCTAGGGATCTTTCATGTGGAATTAGCATCTCTCACGGGGTTCAGAATCCTTGTGTGATGTCTGGAGGAATTCTGATTCCCTGATGCGTGGAACCCAAGGTAACCAAGGGGAACTCTCAGGGAAGACCCACAAGTAGAAGATGCCAACACTGATGGGCTTCCCTCCTCTGAAGGAAAACAGCTCTGAGTGAAAGAAGCTGGCTTGTAACGCAGTGGAGGCAGAAACACAAACAGCATGGATGGATGAGCCCACGTTCAGTCAGTGAGGCTGAGTGTCATTGCCTCCGTTATCACAGACCTCACCAGTGCGGCAGCCATTACAACTCATAGACGGACGGTGCGGCCATTGTCCAAGGACATGCACCTAAAACATAGCAGACCCTGGTCTGCCTGACTTCAGTTTATGATCACTCTAGAATTCCTCAATGTCGCTGAAAGGCTACCATCAGGGCTTGTGTCAAGAAAAACAGACTTCTATCCCCTGCTGGTGGTGACCAGATAGTGTTTATTTTATTTATTTAGTCATTTATTTATGTGTGTGTGCGCGCGCAAGTGGGCATGTGTGTGGAGAACACAGGTATCATTACCAGGGAACTATTTATCTTGTGTTTTGAAATAGTGTCTCTCACGGGGACCTGGCACTCATCAGTTAGACTAGACTGGCTGCCCACAAAAGTCCCAGGAGGTCTCCTGCTCTCTGCCTTTCCAGAGCCAGATATTAAAAGCAACTACCAGGATGCCTCCATACTTACGTGGACACTGGGGCTTAAACTCAGGTACTCAGACCTAGCCCCACCAGATGTTCTTGCCACAAAAACTGTGGTGATGTTTTCTAAGAGTGGAGCACTAATCCAAAACATATTCAATAGAGGTTTATTCTTTTTAATTTATCATCAATTTAGCTCACAAAACCAAAGCTATTTGTGGCTGACCACTTTAACAAATGTCCTTGGGACTGAGGCAAAATAAAAAGATGTGGGAAGTTATGGGGGAAACATGGGAAGAGGAAGAAACCTCTCACTTTAGAGTCTTATTGAAGCCTTTTGCTAGCTGAAAATCAATAATCCCAACACATAGAGGCAATGTTAATTTTCTATAGAGATACTTACAAATAGTAATATTAAAATAGAAATAAGATCAGTCTTAAGCCTTGGACATAGTTGTCCTGATTATTGCTTTGTTAAGACTGCTGTGAAATATTGGTTTAAGATGTGTTACATTTATTTATGCTGTGGTACATTTGTCTAATGATGCAAAGATGTATTGCATTCTTTTATGTTGCATTTGTTTAACTCTGTGAAGCTGTGTTAGTGTGCCTGTCTAAAACACCTGATTAGTCTAATAAAGAGATGAACAGACAACAGCAAGGCAGGGAGAGAGGATACGTGGGGCTTATAAAGAATAAACAGGAGAAATCTGAGAG
Organism: Phodopus roborovskii; assembly: GCF_943737965.1. NCBI lineage: Eukaryota > Metazoa > Chordata > Mammalia > Rodentia > Cricetidae > Phodopus > Phodopus roborovskii. The sequence continues at coordinate 34,845 of NW_026125273.1, forward strand.
GAAAAGATCAGGGAGCCAGAGGATGATGACATCAGAGACAGCCACACAGCAAGCCATGGAGTAAAAAGTAAAGAAAGGAATACAGAAAGAGAGAAATGTAAAATCCCAGAGACAAAAGATTGACAGGTTAATTTAAGAAAAGCTGGCATGAAATAAGCCAAGCTAAGACTGTGTGTTCATAAGTAAGAATTAAGTCTCCGTGTGTGATTTATTTGGGAGCTGGGTGGTGGGCTCCCCTAGACAAAGAGCCAAAAGAGAAAATGCAACCAACAGCTCCTTAACAGTGAAGATACCCCCAATCTCTGGTATCCCTGTGGTCAGAGGATACACAATGCACCCACACACATGCGCACACATGATAATTCTGTCCCATATACTTGAAGCCATTTTGTGACTTTGTTTAAATTTCACAGCGACCCTTTGAAGATAATAATTTCAGAATGCAAAATACCACATATATGACTATTGTGAAAGCAATAAAGTGTGACTCTTGTGAAAAAACACACAACCCACGTGTGGGTATGTCTTATTCTCTCCTTAAGAACCTCTCTGTTAACCCCCTGTTGCTTAAACCCACATTAGAAATTTCCTTTAGCAAACGTCATCTCTGCTCCATTAATGCCTAATTCTGCAATTTCTACTCACTGTAAAGGCAATGACCTGGTTTGACCTCAGTGCATATTCCCTAATGGGAGGAAGACTCCTTACACCACTACAAATGGCAGTGTGGAGCCATCCACGCCCTGCCCCTGTCCCTGTCCCTGCTGCTTCAAGCTACAAAAAGCTCCATCTTCCACATCACTTTAACAGGCCCGAGAAACTACCTAAATATTCTACCCAGAAAAATTTAATCCGGAAACCCCTCCTTCAGAATCCACCTTTCATCTTCCAATCTGGCTTGAACTAGTGAGGATGACAGGCCAGGAGGAACTTGAAGACATGTGCCAGCAATGCTGTTGTCATGGCAACAATGGAAGGGGCAGCAAAAAATAAAACCACTGCTCTGGTCCCTGCAGGCTTGCCCGCAGATGCTTCCTAAACCTTGCTCCATCTCAGTGTTTTGGTGAAGAGACAATTCTCTGCATTTGCTGCAAAGGTTAGCCAAGGGCACTGATCTTTGTAGCACACTTACAGGCTGCAGATGCCCAGTGCTTTGTGTACACTGTATCTGAGTCTTGACCCCAGGAGGCATGCACTACCATTAAGAGACCGGGGCTCAGTAATCTGCTGAAGGTCACATAGCTTTTAAGTACCCAGCCAGTGTTTGAACTCAGGTCTAAGAGGCCACATTTTCTTCTTTCAAATTTTCAAAATGCTTTTTATTAGCATGTAGTAATTATGTTTTAAAACGGGTTTCACTAGGACATTTCCATACACATCATAATGTAATTTAATCATAATCACCACCCTCATTTGCTTTCCTCTCAGTCTTGCTAATCTCCTTCCTCCTCCAAAGTAGCCCACTTCTTTCATGTCTGTGTGTGTCTTTGTCTGTGTGTCTGTGTCCCCCCCCCCCCGTGTGTGTGTGTGTGTGTGTGTGTGTGTGTGTGTGTGTGTGACCTAGTGGGTTTAACCAGGGCTATTTACAGGAGCATGAATGAGTTTGTTTTCAGGAACATGGGTACCTCAGCAGTGCCCATACCACCAAAGAGGCCACAGTTTGAAGGACAAATGCAGCTTGTAGTTTGCTGCAGACCTTCATATAGTGGAATCCTTAGAATCCCACAAAGATCTTGGAATGCTACATTCAATTCTAGCCTTATTACCATCAAATGGACCCAGGTTGCATTTGTACAAAACTGAACATCAAGTCCCATGATGCCATTTTCTCCAGCATACCCAGGAGGTCAGACTCCATCAGAGAGCACTCAGTTCCTCATGGATGATGTGCAAGGTCATGTGTATCACAGCTATGGTATCATGTCACCTAAACGCTGTTAGCAAAAAAAATAATAACCACTAGTTTTACTGCTCCTGAGGGCATGTCATGCAGTAACAAATATATTGTACGTAGCAAAACGTCATGACTTATTCAGGGTCACATAGCCTGTAACTGAGAGGACTGAGTCATTCGGGTAAACTATGATGCCTTGGTTTCTCCATTTATAAAACAAGTTGTTGGATTACCTTCAAGATCTCCCGAGGCTCTAAATAGCTACAGTGCTGGGCCACGGTGTCACTGGACTCCACCAGCCAAGGAATGTGCTGGGTTGAGTCACCATCTTCCTAATTGAGGAAGGGGTGGGGGGGATGGATAGGGAAGAGGAAGTAGGTGCTGTGGTGTCAAGGAAACAAGAAGGGAGTTGAGTAGCTGAGGAGCGACTCCTGAGGAGGAAGGGGAGCAGGTGTGGGGCGGGACCCATTGCTGAGGCAGCAGCTAGGCGAGTGTGGCCCTTGACTGCTGACAGACAGCTCAGGCCTCTCCAGAGACTTCACTCTAAGATGACAGTCACCCCATCTCAGTTCCAGAAGTCACTTGCTTCTCCTGTGAAGCACGGAAAGAGGGGCCGTGACACCAATCCCTCTCCTCTGATCTGGTGACCCATGCTCACTGGGGACAAAGCCATGTTCCAAATGTCATCAAATCAATGACTGTCTCCTGGGAAATGATCTATTATTTTACAGATCACCAAGAAAATCAGGATCACATTTCTTCATATGCAGTCTGTTTTAGAGAAAATACAATGGTTTAGGGTTCTATATCCTCCTCATTACTAGCAAAATCTACAACGTAAGGGGCTTCCTCTATACCAGCATTTTATTCAGCATTCATAGCAACCTGTGAGGGAAGTATTGTTACCTTCCTGTTTGTGTGAGGAAAGGCTCAGCAGGCCTGAGTAACTTGCCCCAAAATTGCCCTTTGTAAGGAGGCAGCCAGCCTGACTCCAGAGTAGGCCTGGTAGCCACTCACCAGGTCATGTCACTGCCCTCTTCTCATGAGGGTCTCTTACAGTGTCAGGGTGACAAGATGGCCTCCTGTCATGAAGTCCTGGCTTCTTCCTTTCTCATTGTTTTGGGTAGAATGACTTAGCAAAGGGAGAGGCTTGGGAAGGATGCCCAGGGCCTCAGGAGAGTGTGTAAGAGTGAAACAAGAGAAACGGCCTTGAAGGGACCACCATGCCTGCTTTGCTGAAGGGACACAAGAGAACCAGAAACCCAGAGTCAGGAGGAAAGTTACCTGCACTGAAGCAGGTTGAGCATGGCCCAGGGTTCCTGGTGCATGTGGACTCTCTCCCAAAGAATTCTAGCCAGCCTTAGCAGTCTTAAGGCTTTCTTTGTTAAACGTGTTTCAGTCCCAGCATACCTGGCTCCTGCTGGAGCCACTCTGGATGCCATGGAAGCAGCGTGGGCCATGAAGGGCTCCAGGGGAGAGAGGCCACTGAGAAGGACAGTCCCTTTCCTTTCTACAGAAAGGGATGATGACTAAGACAAAAAGGATGTCTGCTGCTCTGGCCTGAAGTTTTATTTGGCCTGCAAAATCGGGCCACTTCCTGCCAGTTCCTTCCAAGACCCACCCCAGATTGTCAGGGAGAAATTGTCCTCTGTTAACTTTGAGAATGTTGTGTTCTTATGCCAAGGAGCCCAGAGAGCTTATTTCTCAAGCAGCAGTCGCCAGAGTGTGCGGAACTGGGAGCAGGATGAGGGGAGGCTGCACTGAAATTCTAGCAACTTCTTTGTCTTTTTAAAATGGTTTTGTCCATGTTCCATCATTTATATATTAATGTAGTAGACATGTGCAAAATTTATGGATATCTATAGTATCATAATGCATATAAACTATGTACAAATGATATATATTACTAGTTATATAAATATAGATCTATGGTAGTATATGTGGAAATATATGCATATGTCCATGGAGCTATACTTAGCTCTGTATAGAAATAACTATACATGACAGGCATATGAGTATATTATTTATTGATACAAGCCCATGATTTTAAAATTGGGAGACTATTATTCTGGAGAAAAGGTATCTCCTCTTTGTTCTCTTTCAGGTACCTCAAAATGGGTGACCAAAAAACTGAACTCAGATAAAATGGCAAATAAATTCATAGGGAGTATAGTACACAAGGCTTTGGGTCTTAAGGTTTCTTCTACTTGGATGGTAAATTACAATCTATATTTGTCTAGCATTTGTACTTTACCAAAGCTATGTTCCTCCAAATTCACTTTAACAACACTTTCTACCAACACAGCATGAATGAGAATGAGAAAGAAGAGGAAGAGAAGAAGTAGGAAGACAATTAAATATGATGACAAGTTGTAACCAAACTTTCATAAGGAAAATAATGAAATGGCAGAGAAAATAAGCTGACTGGTTGTTTGATGTTAAGGAATCAGCTACTTATCTTGTTGTGATGTTAGTGTTATGGGTCACATTCCTTAAAATTTTACCCTTTTCGACGGCGGTAATGGCACACACCCGTAATCTCAGTACTTGGGAGGCAGAGGCAGGTAGATTTCTGAGTTTGAGGCCAGCCTGGTCTACGGAGTGAGTTCCAGGACAGTCAAGGCTACACAGAGAAACCCTGTCTGAAAAAAAATCAAAATCAAACTCACAACAAAACCAAAACCAAGGCAAAACAAAACAAAAAAAGAATTTACCCTTTTCTTGGGAGTGATGGCACAAGGCCACAATCCAAGAGGCAGGAGGACCAAAAGGCCAGCCTGGTTCTATAGTGATAGCCTTTCTTAAAAATAAACTAAAATAAAATAAAACCAGCAGCAGCAGCAGCAGCAACAAAAGGAAAATACCAACTAAACAAAACCACCTTTTAGAGAAGAAATGCGGAGATATTTACAGATAAAAATAATACTCATGTCTAAGGTTTGCATCCAAACAATTCAAGGTCACACAGATGAAAGAAACATGACCATGAACTGGTAACTGCTAACAACATATGTAAGAGACCCAGAAGGTCTTTATTCTCCTCTCTCCTTTTGTTGTCCAAAATTTTCCACTTTAGCAAGTTAAAATGGAGATGAAAGAAAATGAACTAAACCCGAACCAATAAGGCTATTAAAGAAATCCTAACTTTGCCCAACAATAGTCACACAACTAGAAAGATAAATATAATTGGCCAACCCTTAAATAGAGTCTTGAAATTGCTGGGTTTGGATGGAGTAGGTTTTTTTTTTTTTTTTTTTTTTTTTTTTTCTTTAAGGAAGAGTATTATCCAGTAAAGAGATAGGAAACAGAATTGCTACACTGCTGCCAGAAAAGAACTTGTGGATTATCAAGGAGGAAGAAAAAAAATCATGGAACAAGGTCGCCATGCTCTGTAAACATCAAAGAATCATTACAAAGAGGCATTTGGCGAGCCTAGAATAAACGGATCAGGGACATACAGCTTCCATTTCCTTCCAAATACACAAGTCTAAAACTTAAAGGAAAACGTGAAAGCATGTAGTGAAGGCTGGGCACGTGATACAGTGGGAGAGCACTTGTCTAATGTGTGAGGCCTTGATCCCTTCTCCCTCCCAACTGAACCTCTTTAAAGACATTCACTAAAATGCTCTGAAGATATTCATGAACCCAAACAAGTCCTTGAAATTGATCCTCACTTTTGTTGGGCTAGGACTTCTCCACCTCAGCTCATTTTATTTGCAAATGCTATCTCCTTCCTTTCAGGTCCTAGAAAAACTTGACCTCAGCTGCTCAAAACATATAGCAAGAACAACCCAGAGACTTTTATTTCTTTCAAGATAATTTAAAAACAAATTCCTTGCGAGTTGGTTTAGACAACATTCGCTGGCAAACCCATAAAGCTGAGCCTGTTAGTATGGACGTCAACTGTGTTGGGTGTCCCTAACACAGCGACAGTGAGGAAGTAATAGACATTGAAGTCATTTCTCTTGTCTCTTCTCTTCCTCCTAGAAGAATCCAATGGAAGTAATCTGGACACACCTGTGTGGATTTCTATTCACACGAAGATGTATAGAAGATGCACCCCCGTTTATAGTTCACAGACCAACAGCTGTGGTCAACAGGGGAGGAAAAAGAAACCCTGTGATTACAACTGTAAGACCTTGACCCAGAAAAGGGAAAGCAAGTAGCTAGACCACCTAGCGAGTGACAGACGCAGCTAAGGCAAGACAAACCCACTTCTCACTTCCAAGCCCAGAGTGCCCAGCTGTATTTGACTGACTGCAAATGTCTCTGGTGCTTCGTTAGAGGTACACTTGACAGAATGCTTTGAGAAAGTTCTAGGGTAGGTGGTGCCCTTCACAGTGTCCTTGGTCCTAAGACACTTGGTGGGTGATCCGTGTCCCTGTGGACTGGACCCAGTTTGCAAAAAGGATGCACACAGCTCTCCCATCCCTCCTGCTGTTCTTGGCAGTTTCTTCACAAGGCCTTGGCTCTCCCTGCATAGCCCTAAATAATCCAAGTTGCAATTTTAGAATCACTCATCTCAACTTCTCTAGTACTCAACTCTGGTGGGAACAGGCCACATCCATGTAGAGGACTATCTCAGTGGGACCAGGGACTAGAGTATAACTTCTCTCTCCACTCACAAATCAAAACTATTTATCTAAATTAGAGCGAGATGGTATTCATGGCTTCCTGAGATGTCACAGAGCTAAAATGTAACATTAATTAATGGACATGGGTTCTTCCAGTCACCTGTTGAGGACTCCCTGCAATGGACAGTGTACTCTAAAAATCAAAGTCTTAGCATACTTGTATTGCATACCTGCTTGTAGCTCACTAAGTCTGCCCCTCTGGCATTAGCAGGTCATAATAGCCACCAGAATGTGGCAGCAAGTAGTATCCCCCAAAGCTTGTAAGAACTAGGAACTTAGTGGAGGAAACACAAAGCCTTTCAATTCTCAGTACATGGTTTTTTGTTTGTTTTTTCAAGACAGGATTTCTCATATCTCTCTGACTATCCTGAAACTCACTCTGTAAACCAGGCTGGCCTGGAACTCACAGAGATCTGCCTGCCCCTGCCTCCCTACATGCTGGGATTAAAGGTACGTGCCACCAACACCCAGCACATGTTCTTAAAGATTCACTGTGGTCAATGGGATGCATTCTGTACTCCAAACACCAAGGCTTCCCCCCAGAGTACTTGTTAAAGTAAATATTAATTTAAATGAAAAAAATGTTACGAATGCCACAGTAGGTCACTGAGCAGGTAACAACTACACCTCAGTTCTTCGAGTGGAGAGCTGTGTTCTGGAGCATCTGAGAGAACCTTAGATGGGATTATTGTGAGCAAGATCAGAGTTCCTTTGTTAGCGCAGCTACCCTCAATCACAAATGGACCAAGATGAGAAACAACCTCGTTCAGTTTAACTTAAGCTTCAGACTCAGCTTTGCAGAAGCCAGACATGCTGACATTCACTAGCATCTCTCATCCACAAGCACTCATCACTACTTAGTGAGTAGAATTCTAAGCCCTCAGTGATGCCCAGAGAGGAGACATAGACACACAAAACATAGAGGTAGCTGCCACCGGAGAATGGCAGGGCATGATGGCTCCTAACTGGAACAAAGGAGGGAAATGATGTCTCCACCCCCAAAGAGGTTAATTTTACTAGGGTTGATTTAAGGTCTAAGAATCAGGAACTTCAAAAAGCATGCTGGGTGGTCCTGAGGATCCACCTGTTTTCAGACTCTCATGTACATGTCCTGTGTGCCCGTCTCCATGCCTGTGTTCTCTTTAGGTCTAGGAAATTCAGAGAGAGCAGCTTTCAGTTCAATACTGTTATGTGTGTAAATGTATGTGAGGCCAGGGCTAGAGCCCTGGCCCTATACAGGGCAGGTGACTGCCTCTTATAACCATACAGCCCCCAGCAGGAAGGACTTGTTTTAACGGTATGGACTCTGGAGGTGCCCTAGACTCCATGTCTCCAATTACAGATTAGAACCCAATACCTTAGTTTTAAGAGTCTTCTCCTGGGTTCCCTTCTCCTCTAATTCAAGACAAGAAGTGACAACAGTTGTGTTTCAAGGACATAGCTGCCAGTAAGAAACTCTTGGTCCTTGAGCAATCTGCTGGGTGGGACACGGTGTTGTTGCTTGGGATTAAATTAGATTTAAAAAATTAGAATGCCATTATGTATTAATGCACACAATAAATTATAAATTATATTACATATTATATGTGTGTATAACACACACACACACTACCACTTAACATACATTCTATAATTGGCCATGGACCTCACCATGAGTGACTTCTATTTTGAACATTTCCTACCAGGATCCTGCAGGTATGTGAGTTGGGACAGTCCTACATTTAATTCTGAATCATTTACAGATTCAGATAGGTGCCCAGGATAGGTGTCGGGATAGGTGCCCAGAGGAAGAATTTTGTGTTAGCAGGTAGGGAACTCGAGGGAGACTCTGCATCTGAAAGCACTGGGGACACAGAGCAAGCTTCATCTATGCAACAGAGCCAGATGGGAGTGAGGGGAAGCTGAAAAAACCCCATGGTTCTGTCTCTGAGGTCCTGGTGGCTGGTGGCTGTGATACATAGGAAATGAGATTCTTCACCTTAATTAAAGACATACACTCACCTCCTGACACCTCTGCTCAGGGCACTAAACTAGCTGAGAAGTCTCACACATGGTTCAGAACTAAACCGCTAAAGCTGTGGTAATAACCAGTTGCTATTTGCTATTTGGAAATGTTCTCTCCACCCCTCACTGTACCTAATTCCTACCTATACGTCAAGGTCCAGCTAACACCCCAAAGTTCTCTGGGAACCAGAAGTGGACAATTTCCATCTCCCCTCATAACTGGAGACCTCCAACACTTTCTGACCAGTGAGTTTAGAAATGCTCTCCTAGAATTTCTATAGCATACTTTCTGAAGATCTTCAGAGTGACCTGCTTGTGCCCACTCAGATAATACAAGAGAGACTTTGCCTCTGTGTCATATACTTATAGGATGAAACTCGTTAAGATAAAACGAAAAGCCTTCCTTCAACAGTCTTATAAGACTGAAAGAAACTAAATGCAGGGACTCTTCCATCACATCTAAAGTAGGCCAAAGGTAAGACCTCCAAAGATAACTCCACTCAGTAATGTGTGTGAATGTGACATTATTTAGATAAAATGCCTGGGATTGAAATTAAATTAGACTAAGGGTCTCAAGATATGATCATGCTGGGGTATCCAACAGTGCCTAAACATGGTGACAATATCCTTACAAGTGGAAGAGGCACTGGGAAGCTGCTCTGTGGCTTCCTAGCATGTTCAAGGGTCTAAGTTTGGTACCCAGCACTGCAGGAGAATAATAGGAGGAGGAGAGAAGGAGACATAAACTAATTGGAAAGGACACAGAAGAGAAGGTCATATATAGACACAGAGAGAAACCAGAGTTAGAAAGTCACAGTAAATGGATGCTTAGAGCTAGGGGACGCTGAGGAGGACAGAGAAGGATTTCCCCACCATGTCAAATTGGATGTGGACCTACACCCTGATTTCAAGTGTCTGGACTCCAAAACATTGAAAGAATAGTTATCTGGGTTTGTGGACATTTGTTACAGTGGCCATGGAAAACTAACACAGCGACTGACAGTATACAGGTGGGCAGGGCAAGTAGAAAAGATGCTGTGGCCCTACATTCCAGTGACCCCCAACCTCAGCCACCACTGGGAGAGGGGAAGACTTCGCACAATCGCAATGAGTTCTCCCACTGTATATTTTCCAAGAGAGGCTTTTTGAAATGCCGTAATCTCCCCAGGAGCTCCCACAATTGAATCTAAAGCCAAACACTTGAAGTCTTCTGATCTCAGGTGCACTTGCGTTACATGTCATTTAAGGAGATCAGATAGATGCTCCTGACACACAGTATCTATAACATAAGTGCCTTGCTTTCAAGTGGCTTGTTCTATCTGCACAGCATTTACTGAACAGCTACTGTCTTTGACAAACTGGTTAGTCCAACTAAGTACAAAAGCAACACTGGCTGCTTCTACAGCCAGTGGAGTTGTGACTGAAGTAAGACTAACCAGCGCTCTGCAAACCCCAACTTTGATTCCTTGTTCTCTGTCCTGACCCTGGTAGAACACACCTGTTATCCCAGCACTCAGAGTACTGAGGCAGGAGGATGAGCATTCCAGACCAGCCTGGTCTACACAGAAAGATACTATTCCTGAAAGAAAAATCATTCTTCCTGTAGTTTCTTTCTGGTTAGCAAGAAGGAGTTTCATAAATACTGGTGGCTAAGCAATACATCTCCTGTGACCAGTAGAAACAATCCACACTAGCCAGAAAAATACTTAAAGTTAGGGGCCTGGGGCATTTCTTCTCATGAAATAGACACAGGGCATGTAGGAAAATATATTTATGTTTTAGAAGTATACTATAAAATATTTGGGGGTGAAATCTTATGACAGCTACATTTACTCGAGACAGTTTTAAAGATATATGAGTATCTTTATATATGTATATGAATAAATATGTATGTATATATTTTTGAGGCAGGGTCTTGCTATATAGTTTCATAGCCATGGATGGCCTGGAGCTTGCTAAAATATTAATCTTGAGATTAATATAATGGGAATGTGAGAATCAATGGCATGGTTTTTTATTTCCATATGTTTAAAAATTATCAAAACTAAAATCTACATTTCTAATGCGTAATACCTGTCTTCAGGTATTGACTCTGATGGTCTCCAAAAAACGACTGTTAGTCACTAGAAATCCCCTATGCAAGATGCACATCTCTGCATGCAAGCGCTGATCTTAACTGCTCTCTCAGCTCTATTTATGGAAAGGGAAATAAGTCACATCTATCAAGAAAAGGCTGCACACACATACACACACACAGCTTTAGCACAGAAGTGGGGGGTGCCTTGTTAGGGAAGCAGCATGTCCGTTAGGATGGTGTTTTCTGGTAAGTCAGAGAGCATAAGCATGCTGTCTAACTGCCACAGGGTGTTTTAGTCAAACACAAGCAGTATATACAGAATTACTGCCGGAAACAGAAAGACCAGCTGGGAAAGTGACTCAAAAGCCACCTCTTCCATCCATCCATCCATCCAACCCACACACACACACACACACACACACACAGAGAGAGAGAGAGAGAGAGAGAGAGAGAGAGAGAGAGAGAGAGGCACTGAGAGGGGACTCACAGTTCCGAGTACAGGAAGTGAAGGTTGCCCACATTGTCAATGTAGTTAGCAGGACTCAGCCAAGGCAGGACCAGCAGCAGAAGCGCCTTCATTTTCCCAGAAGCCTGCCACTTCCTCCTGACCACCTCTGTCAGCCCAGTGCAGCCTCTTTAAATAAATCTGTTCATGTCCCCACAAATCAGAAGATAATAATGTATCCACCCTGGAGACTATAGATTAAGGCACACTATAAATCATGAGCTAGTAAGAGGATTAGCTCTGGGCATCTCCAATAAAGGGATGGGAGATCGGAGAGACCCACCATGGTTGGCAAGAGGGCTTAGGCTGAAGGCAGCAGACTGATGCCTGGGAGAGGGATGGGCCCCTCCTGCAGGATCCGGACTGGCTCCTGGGAAGCAGCTGGTACATTTACATCACTGGCTGAGAGCAGCCAGGCTGCTAGTGAAGCTGTGTTGGAAGAGGGCACGGGCATGGCACATTCAACTCCATGTGTGAATGAGTGAATAATCAAATCAAAAGCCATACTGCAGTCTGCTGCACAGAGACTAGAAATTAGCATCTCTGGAGCCAAGCCTGGAGTCTCGGCTTTGCAATGCTACCTCACGGGAGTGAGGAAAGTGGAACCGCCCCTCCTGAGCATGGACGCACATTCAGAATATGAATTTGTGACACTTTACCCTTTGCCCTCCTGACACAGGAGACCACAAGGATGCCATGCTGGTCTCCAGGAGACCAGGCTGTTTTTTTGTTTCTTGAGGTTTTTTTTTTTTAATACTAATGAGCCCCAAATAGACAGCAGTGCTGTGTAAACAAGGTCTTGGGCTGTGGGGAAGAGAGTCACCGTTATTCTTCCCTGAACTAAGCACTGTCATTTAGTGGCAGTGTCTGAGCCCTAGTTACAGAAATGAAGTTAATATACATGGTTTCTCATGGGGCTTGACTCTGTTACTTCTTCCAGCTTAAAGTTAGATAAGGGTTACATGCCTGAGTTCTGGACAGCCAAGATGCTGCCAAGACTCCAGATTCAAGAAGAGTCAGTCCAACCCTCCAATTCAAAGTCTAAGTCTTCAGAGAAATGGCTCCAAGGGATAGTTGTATTCAGGGTTAATAGAAGAGGGGTACAGGAGTGTCTACAGAGACACAGGAACTCTGATCAGCTGTATAGTGACCAAGAGTTTGACATCAGACCTGGGTATGGAGGAGAGGCAGGGCCGAGAGCGTTTGAACACAGCAGAGCTTTGCATGCATACTGAACTTGCATAGCCTAGATCAGACACATGCAAGCCTGACAAAGCCTGACAGGGTCATGGCTGGTTTTGTTGAGGCCCAAGCTTGAATTCTCTGGCAGGGAAGGCTGGTATGCAGGAGTGAGTCAGAGCTAATGAGCAACAGTAAAGAGGAAGTCAGGTTTGGTATTAGTGCTGAGGTGGCGAGCTTGACATTTGAATCCTAGCTCTGCCTCATGTTGGGTATCCCAGGCATTCAGCTTACCCTCCTCTGTAAGAAAATAGCAGCAATAACAGCATCTAACTCAGAGAAGGTAGAACAAGGCCAGGCTTACGTGAGAGAGGTTACTAATGACTATTAGTAATAGTGACTGAGCTAGCTGCTGGCTTTTTTTTTTTTTATCCCTGTCTCATCTTTTCTGTCCTCCTACACTGAGGAAGATGATATGCTGCCATCTTTTCCTGAATCTGGGACAAGCTCTTCTTAGAGGTGCAGACCCTAGAGTACAGACCCTAGCCCATGGGGAGCATCCTGTACTCTCCATGGCTTCACAATGGTGTGAATGGACATGGCAGGGTGCCACTGACAATATGCATTCTAGGAAAAACAAAGGGTGCCCATCCATTTGTCTCCTTGCATTTCAGGGTGATAAAACAAATGAGACTGCAACGTAAAAGTGAAGGTGTCTTTCCTGTTGTCCCTTTGTCACTATTGCAGCCACTGCTGGCTGCCCACCAGACACCCATTCTTCTAATGGCACCCAGGTTTGTTCATGGCGGTAATACACTTAGCCCCCTCCTGAGGATGGGTGGTCCTGGGTCACAATTCAGGCCAATGGGTGTCAGCAACAATCACTGGCACAGACATTCTGGAAAGTTCTTTAAAGGTAACAGTCTCGGCCTCCCTTCCTACGTGAAACTTATATGTGATACTGTGGTGAATGGCCATTTTGAGGGGATACAGTGACAAGCTTAAGGGTGAACACTAAATTGAAAAGCAGAAGGAAGTCTGGATTCCTGATGGCATCAGGGTGACGTCATCTTAGTCCTAGCCTTGTTACCTGAGACTTTGTGTTCCACGAGAAAAATAAAACTTCCAGCCCCTTAACTCTATACCACTTGATGTCCTCTTGCCTACCAGATGTAATCCTAATTAGTAAAATTCCCTTGGGGATAAAAGCCCTGACTTGGAATGACCATGCATTGTTCTACAGCTTCCTTGATAGTAAACAGCCCTAACTCTAATGCTTGCCCTGGTGCTTTGCTGGCTGTCCTCTTTGTTCCGGCAAGGCCACCTTAGATATCCACCATCATTTTTCAGTTTCTTATTTCTTTTCTCTTTGCTAAGCAGAGGTGAGGTGAGGACCAAGTTGGATTCAGGGCTTGAAAATCACAATAAGGCCTGGAATGGTGATGCATAACTTTAATCCCAGAACCAGAGAAGCAGGGGCAGGTAGATCTCTGTGAGTTCAAGGTCAGCTTGGCCTAGATAAATAAGTTCCAGGACAGTCAGAATTACTTGACAAGACCCTGTCTCAAAATAACAAAACCCAATCAAATCAAGTAAAGTTGCAGTAGGAAAGTGTGCCACTGTGTATGTCCCCCAGATATATAATGGGCAGTTAAGAAACAAAAACAAACAAACAAACAAAAACCCACTGACTAGTAATATGGTAACAGCTTCAAAACTGATGCCTGGGGTTCCTGCTTCCTGCATTGAAATCCTGTTCAGACTATGGACAACCAGCTAAGCCAGGATTGTAATGAAAGTAATAGAAAATGGCCGCTGACAGAAGTCAAGGTCAACAGAGGGCCCAGGGCAGATCTGAGAAGGCACTCATAGGGCATTGCCCAGACTTAATCAAGACACTCTTCCCTGGGAACCTGCAGCCAGGTGGGGCTGGAGCCAATTCAATCATGTTTCATTCCAGCTTCTTTCAAAACACTGAACAATGATCCCTTTTTCCTTTGCAGTAGGTCCTTTGGGAGGGCCAGCTCTATTATCTATCTATTACTTTTTAAGAGTAAGAGAAATCCGGCTGGAGAGATGTCTCAGCCACCATAGGCTAAGGCTCACAACCAAATGTCAAGAGAGTAAGAGAAACAGAGAGTTGCCTAGGAAGCAACTCAGAGGGGATGTTTTCTACTTCTCTTCTTCACCCTTCTGAGGTTGTTTCCTCAGAAGCAGAAATGGGTCTCTTTCACTAGGACTTAGGCCATAATGGCCCTTGATAAATGTCATACATGCAGAAGAGATTGTCACACAGTGAAGACGAGGTGTTGACTTGTCTAGCTCAGAAGCTATGGGTAGCAAGCTGGTGTTCACTCATACTCACAATGACAGGAGATATGGAGGGGAGACTTTACACCCAGACCCATTGCAGTATCTCCATGACATCTGGCAGTATACTTTAGTTGGGAGGACCACCATCCAACTCAAGCAGCCTGGTCCCCCTGCTGGGAACTCTCTGAGCAGACACATGTGACATAAACTAAAGGCACAGAAGAGGGCCGAAGTCAACAGCACCAATCAGATTCCACACTGGGTCCCTGACTCCCAACACTCCCAGAGTGCTCTAATCTGCAGCAAGAGTCAGTGACGGGGCCACAGTTCATCTTCACGTTTCACCGAAGCTTCACCAGCTTAGGCTCTGAAGGTCACTGTGTGTACATGGCCAGAATCCCAGAGATCACAGAATCTGTTTACAGCTGTGATGCATCTGTTAAAGATGTGAAACTCAGTGAAACCAGAGGAAGAAGTCCACGAGCCCCCTCTCTGATGTTACCAGTTTACAACAGACTATGTATACCGTAGCTTTAAGAGTTTTCAGCACCAAACACTTGGTCTGAGTAATGCATTTTAAATGCCTTTATTAGTCCACTCCACAATACATCAATATTTAAGGCATGCTGTTGTACACTATAAATGTATTCTTGGTAGCCTTGAACTCCCTATACATAGTTAAAAATGACTTTGAAATCTTGATTCTCCTGCCTCTGCCACTCAGTTTCTGGGATAACAGGTGTGCGCCACTATACCTGGTTTATGTGATGTTGAGGATGAGACCCAAGGCTTTGTACATGGTATCATGCACTCTACCAACTGAATTACGTCCCCAGCTCAGTAATTTTTGTCAAGTTAAAAATTTGTTTATATACATACCTATCAAATTATTGCGTGGGAAATAAGATTCTGGGACACAATATAGGCTGATTGATGTTTATTCCTGGTTTCCACTCCAAGGATGCCCCTGGATGCTCTCTGTTTCTGACCAGCAAGAGAGCAAGCTGCAGTCCGGGACCTCGGATCTAGACTACCCACAGATCACATCTATACCTGTCCCCATGCCACAATGGGCATGGTCAAAGCAACAGGTGTGGGTGGGCGGATATCTACATGGAATAAAGTGACATTACAGAATGATCAAAATGCTAAATTGTATCCAGGCAGTGGTAATGCACACTTTTCATCCTAGCACTTGGGAGGGAGGCAGGCCGATCTCTGAGTTTGAGGCCAGCCTGGTCTAGAGAGTGAGTTCCAAAACAGCCAGGAGTATACAGAGAAAACCTATCTTGAAAAACAAAACAAAACAAACAAACAAACAAAAACTAAAAACAAAACTAAATTGTAGCATGCGGTGGTGTGTGTCTGTGGTCCCAACGATCAGGAGAGGAAGGCAGGAGGATCAAGAATTCAAAATCATCCTCAGCTGCATATAGAGGTTCAGGCTAATTTATTCCTCATGATACCTTATCCCCCCCCCTCAAAAAATGAGAACAAAAGAGCAACATGTCTTCCCAAAAGCTCTCCCCAGCACATCTACAGGACAATGATCCCAACCATCAGCCACAACCCTCGAGGTCTCATGCAAAGAGACACTTATCCTGGCCACCTGAGTCTTCCCAGTTCACCAGACACTTTAAGCAACAGCTATTGGGTCTTCTCTTACTGTCCCTTCTAGGGAGGAAAAGGTAGTCTACTGAAAAGGCAGGCCTATGAAGGATCAGAAGTCAAGTCCAGGGTTAACTCCAAATGCTTAGTCTTTGCCAACAAATGCTAGGGCTGGTAATGGAGGGCATCTGTGTATAAATTAAGCACTTGATGACTAATGTGTATTTTGGGAAATGCTGGTGTCAACCAACTTAGGCAGCAGTGTGTGGAGAAGAGGTGCAAGGGCAGGTGTTGAGGCCCATGCTTCCTTGAGGTGGGGGTTTCCTGCCCAGAGAGCCACAGCCTGAAGAGGTGACTGAACTTCTGTCAGTCTGGGGTTCCTCCCTCACAGCTCTTTCCCAAGTGCAAATCATTAGTAACTGTGTGATTGCCAACACTTTCCTCCAGCTTCCTTGAGACGTTCTGGTCACGGGGTATCGTGAGCTGGGGGGATGAATGAAAGTTCTGTTGGGGCAGCTAAGTATGGATTCTTTTCCCTGTAGCCAATCCCAGTGATGCTATCCCTCCATCACTGCTTGGCCATCCTCAGGGGGAAAAAACATCTAGAAGCTGGAAAGGCAAGCTGTGAGAGCCTCCCCTACAGCCCATAGGAATTCGGCACAGAAAGCCCATGATGTTGGTCGGGCAACACCCATACTGAATTTCTAACCCTCAAGAGAACTCTGAGATAATAACACATTTGAGTTGTGTGGAGTCAGAAAACTTGTGATCACGGTTATAGCATCAACAGGGAGCTAATGCATCCCAGATAGAAGGAACGATGGCAGTGTGGCAGGGATGGGACATTGGCACATGTGCAGAGGGATTTCCACCTGGACCCTTTCTTCTTAGGTTTCCTATATTCCCTACCCAGAGTGTCCCCTGGTCTTTGACCTTGGGTTTACTTTCCCTCTCCACAATGCCTCTGACACCTGGCCAAAATTACTGGCAAAGGACACCATCAGGCTCCCTCCCACCATCTCCTTTGGCCATACCTTCCTTTGGAAAACTATGGAGGTGGGCCTCCATGTCTGAAATCAGCATTTACTGAAAAGTCACCTTAGAAACATCTGGCTGGGCATCTCAGATCCACTGGCATAACCAGCATGGTAAATGTGTGCTAAGTATGTAAGGGCTCAGGACCTTGTATGATTAAAAAAAAAAAAAAACCTTTCATGTTAGAGAATCTACTTAAGTCCCACAAGACAAAGCTGCAGATTCATGATCTAAGGTATGTGACCTTTAAAAAATTGCATGCATCTGCCTCTTGCCCTGGCTATGACAGGAACCAGGATAAATACAAGCTTGCAAATTTCCTTTTACAAAATAATTGTGGTATTATTGTTCACCCTTGGTTAAGCACCTTAAGTGTTCTGAGAAGAGTTCCTCATGGGGAACAAGCCCAGAGCCACCAGTGAGCCACCCATACAGGAATGTCCAGGCACACAACAGTGAAAAGGGACAAACTGAGAAGCAGGAGGGGGAGCAGGGGATACCAGTCACCAGCAGGGAGAAGCACCCCACATTTCTGCCAACATGGCATGTTCCTCGGCCAAAAGAGAAACAGAAGCAGCCACTCAGAGGATGGTCTGGCTTCTTTTATGTCAACTTGAAATGGCTACAGTCACCTGGGATGAGAGAAGCTCAATTGACAACACACTTCCATCAGATTGTCCATCAGAATACCAGTAAACAAGTCTGTGGAACATTTTCTTGATTAATGACTGATGCAGGAGGGCCCAGCAAACTGTGGGTGGTGTCACCTTGTTCCTGGATGCTATAAGAAAGAAAACTGAGCAAGCCAGGGAGAATGCCAGTAAACAGTGCTTCTCCATGGCCTCTGCTTCACTTCCTGCCTCAAATTCCTGCCCGGCCCCTTTAATGATGGACAGTGACTGGGACATGTAAGCCAAATAAACTGTTTTCTTCCCAAGTTGCTTTTGGTCGTGGTTTCTTATCACAGCAATAAAAAGAAAACCAGAATGAAGGGTGGTAGTTTTCTGAATTTCTCACTTAAGGATGTAGTTGATTTATTTGCAACAACTTGTCATTATAAAATCCAATACCATATATGATGAACATATGCCAATAAAAATTAAAAATAAGTAAGTGAACACATGTAGATCCTTTTAAAAAGAGAGATGACTTGCTTATAGGATTTATCTGGGCCCCCAGTTCAGAGGTTTCTGCCCATCCTGGTGAGGAGGGCAGCCAGAAAAAAAAGAGAGAGGAACAGGCACCTGGCATAACCTCAAAGGTATTCATTCCCTTAGTAAGCTATTTCTTCCAGCTAGGCCCTATCTTGTGAAGCTCCTGCCACGTCCCCAGATAGCACCATTTGGCCAAGAACCAAGCATTCGAAAATATGACCCAGTGGTGCTGATATTCAAACCCTAACATTTCCTGCAACCATTTTTCAAATGTAAACACTTAAGTGCATAGACACACAACACAATCCTACTTAGTGGTATTTGCTCACACTGGTTCACAGCCATAAACACCCAGACTGTGTCTTACTGAAACAGACACAAAGAGAAAGAATGGGTACCCTGTAGAGTGCCACCAGCAGTGCCAGGGCACTGAGTGCCAGGCCCTGGAGAGGTGACAGTGCCTCTGTGCCCTGCTTGGCATCTTACTAGCTGGCCCTGGGAGAAGAAGAAGGAGGAGGAGGAGAAGAAGGGTTCCTACCTGGTCTGGAAATGATGCTGGAGGTCGCCCCGCTGCAACACCTCGGTGCAGTGCTCTGTGAATGGACAGGTGACCAACAGCTTGTTAAGAAGTTTGTTGACCAGGATGCTGGACTTCTTGCAATGCTGCAGAACTAAAGGCTTGCGATCCACAGGGCAGAAGTCTTTCTCCACCAGGAAGTTGGTGAGACACAGGGCACAGTAGGTGTGTCCGCATGGAGTGTCCAGAGGGTCCAGCAATGCTTGTAGGCAGATGTGGCATATGAGGTCGTCGTCCACGTCTTCCGTGTAGGTGTAGCAGTGGTTTTCTTCTGGGGAGTGGTTCTGGCCACACACCATGCACAGGGGCTCAGGGTTGGGATCTGGGTCATCAGCTAGGTCTGATTGGTTCATGGTTGAGTGAAGATCAAGAAATCCAGGAAAGCAGTATTTCCTCAGGACCGGGTCAAGAGATTCTAAGAGCCACCCAAGAGAAAACCTACAAGAGAAAAAGGCAGCTCATATTCACACCATAGCCTGAGGGGACTGGGGTTTGTATGAGCAGGGGGACAGTGCTGGGCTCGGACTTAGAAGGCCAGGCCTGCGATCTACTCTAAATGCTTGGGCAACTATCTTTGCTTCACTGTACCTCCATTTCATACTGTAGGAATAATGGAAACCTACAGATATCCCCATGTACATGGATTAATAATCATGTGGGTCCTGTCTACTGGTGAAGTGTGTAGATCATATAAAAGGGATATAATTTGTTTGGACCTGCTCCATTCCCAACCTGGGCCAGTTCACCCTTCCTTAGGCAATCTGGTGGTTCCCTGCTCCCAGGGGTCACCATTTTGATGCTGAACTTAGTGTGGGCACTTGATTGGCATAGCTCACTACAGTCCAGAACTCCTGGACTCAAGCAATCCTCCAGTCTCAGCCTCCCAAGTAGCTGGGACTACAGGTGTGTGCCACCGTGCCTGGCAAGAAATACAATTTGTTAACAAAATCAAATGGATCATTTTTTTTTAATCTAACACTTTGTCAGGCCGGAGCAAGAAATAATTTCAAAAAAATCTCAGACTGGAGACTAATTGATGTAGTTCTCCAAAACTCAGACAGAGCAGGCCACCAGAGCCTTCGAAAGGTCACCTGTGCTGTTTGTTGTGTCTTCGGTATATTTACTATGGTTATGACCTGGATTTTTTTCCTGTCTTCATTACCATCCTCAATTGTTGAGTTGTCACTAGTTAAGTGGCCTCTGAGTTCAGCCTACTATTACTGTGTGTAGATGTCTTTAACCAAGAAAGGGTTAACAATAGCCCATCTTATAGGTTACATAAGTTTGGTGAAGCTCTTTGATGTTTACTGAGTACAAATTAACTATGAGTGATTTTCTTACATGTGTTTCAGAATTTGTTTTGTCTTTAGTCTAGTACTGTTGGCCTAGAAACTGAAGCTTCAGTTCCTACAAGAGGATCTTTCTGCTTTGTCATAACAGTAGTCTTTGATCCAATCATATATTAATATCTTTCTCAGAAAAATCCCATGGCAGTATGTCTTTTCCTTTGATATAGAAAGAGTCCCCAAAGAATGGGTTTTTTTTTTCAATGTTTGATTTTACAACTCGGAAGTGAGTTGAGGGGGAAACCTCAAAAACACATGTAAAGAATGCAATTTTAGGGAGTCCCCAGTCCAGAGAGGCGGTGGGCATTCACACAACTTGGTAGAGACCAGATAACCATTGCCAGCCAGGACTCTGTCATTGTTTATGCCGAGGGAGCATCTGGCTTCCCCTCACCTCCAACACAACTCTCTTCTCAAAAACAAAGACTTTCGCCTTTCTCCAGGGGCATGAAGACATGATCTGGACAGAGGGGGCCAGCCGCCTGAGGAAGGAGCACGGGTTTCATACACCGTGCTGCATCGCTCTTCTTTCCCAAACATTCTGAACTTATTTGTCCAAACACAGCCTTATCTCAGAAAAAAAATACATGCCTTCCAACTTCCACTGAGTCAGCTTTGATGTTTATTTTCTGAACTCAGCTAGGATGCCTGAAAGAATAGTTCAGAAAAGGGGCTGAAGTAAAATGCCTGAAATGTCAGAACACTTGGGAAGCACAGTACTTTATTTCTCTCTGACTGGGACCCCAGAAGGCAAAAGGTAGAGCGTTCGGGGAAGGGCATGAGTTGCTGTCAGTCAGAGCACATGGAAACCTACATAGTTATTTGTTTTCAAGGCTCTAAGTAAAGACACTGGAAGTTCACAGGAAATGCTTCTGGGAAGAGCAAAAAATGGTTAAAAAAATAAATCTGGGAATGGAAATGGACCACCCAAAAGGTTGTCATCTTATGGCAGGGAGCAAGGTTCAGAAGAGTAGAGGGAGGCTCTGGATCTTTGGAGATTCTTCTAGAGCTCTGTCACACACTCCTACTTGCTCCAGCCCTGTCCTTTCTCACTCTGCTGTAGGAGACACCCCAACAGCAAACCAGGCTACAGCTCCAGGTGGAATGAAAGAACAACTTCTCAGTTAAGCCATCCCTCCTTCAGTGACGGGGTGGTGTAGGCCTGATGTGTGGTTTCTAAAGTGTGTTCTGGGAGGGGCCAGGTGCCTCACTCTGGATCTTCCTGGGACTGCACGTGGAAGAAGACTAGAAGAGACCCAGGTTCATTTGCTGTGGTCCAGCCAAGTGCCTCCTAAAGGTCCACACGCTACAGGGCTTGGTCCCCAGGGTGCTGCTACTGGGAGGGAAGGATGCGGGGAGCCTTGAGAGGTGGGGCGAAGGGCTGGTCATAAGGCCATTGAGATGAGCCCTTAACATTTTTATTATAAAATATTACACATAAGGAGGTTTCAAGCAAGTCTATAATGTACTTTGAACGTATTCCGCTACACATCCCCACTGTGCTCTCCCATTTAGACCTACTTCCCTCCCATTAGTCCCCTTGTGCTCCAGTTCTATACATTGCCTTGGTCATGGTGTCTGCACAGCAGTAAAAAGCAAGGGCACTGACTGAGACCTTTCATTATTGTAGTGTGAAGCTGATTAATGCTTGACCTCTGCCCTACCTTGCCTGTATTTCACTCCCACATCACATTCTTTATAATATTCTGCACTAAGAATCCTACCTTAAGAAAAACCAAAACCCAACCCAAACAAACAATTGAAAAGACCCTGTAGGTCATTAGACTAGATAAAACTCCCATGCATGAATAGATTTCTATGATTCTGTGTTAAGAGGAAATGTTTATTTTGTTATTGTGATTGTGTGTGTGTGTGTGTGTGTGTGTGAGAGAGAGAGAGAGAGAGAGAGAGAGAGAGAGAGAGAGAGAGAGAGAGAGACTTACTATATATGAGACCAGGCTGTAGTGAGGTAGTCCTTCTGTAGCACTGACCACGCCCATTGGGGGGTGGAGCAATGGGCGGAGGTGACCTGAGGAAGGAGGTCGGAGGGGGCCAGGAAGGCGCTCTCTTTCTGGCGTGACTCGGACAGAAGAGGATCGGGTTGAATTTCCTGGTGTTCATCTGTCTAGGTTGTAAGTTATTTCTCCCTGAATAAACATCTATTCGGCCTATTTGTTTATCCTGACCCTTATTTACCGCAATATCTGGTGTCAGAAGTGGGATTTACCTGGGTTTTGCCCCCAGGCGGCAGAAGCCGCCCCCCCTCCCCCACCTTCCCCAACGGGCAGGGTTTAACCAGGTGGACTCACCACAGCTTCGGTACATTTGCCTCTTCCTTACTGCAAAGGAGATCTTTGCCGCTAAAGCAGACCTGAGAAGGCACTTACCGCTTAACATTTTTTGCCCATTTCCGCACGGGACTTTGCATTCGCGCAGAGCCTCTCGGCGGCACCCGCCCGGCGGCACCCGCCTGGCGGCACCCACCCGGCGGCACCCGCCCGGCGGCACCCGCCCGGCTTGCACGCGTTTCGTCTTGTGTTACAAGTAACTCCAAAAGTCCCCTTTTAACAAAATTCTGCTTGCCATAGTTTGTTAAGAACTTTTTACAGGAACCGGGATCAGACGAGCCTGGGCGGCTAGGCGCTATTTGATGACACACCTCCAGGCGTAGCTACCACAAGCGGAGATATACAACTAAAAGCATCAAAGTTCCAGGACAGCAGAATTACACCTAAGGTAATTGTAACATCCTTTGCAATTTAAGCTGATATAAAATCTGAGATAAATTGTTCTATAACTATGGCAGATAATTTTACTATGCAGAACTTTAGGAATTATTTTACTTCATATGTAGAAGGGATTTTAGCAGAAGAAACTTATGACTGGACCAATATATACTTTTATTTTGTAATAGCAATGGGTTTCATCATTAACATGATATTCTTAAAGAAATGGTTTGAGATTACAGCAAACAATAAGGAACTTGTACAAACCATGGGAGACTTAGTAACAAAGATTCGAAACATTGAAAATGATAGAATTCAAAGCATAGAGACAAGGATTCAAAACATTGAAAATGATGGAATTCAAAGCATAGAGACAAAGATTCGAAACATTGAAAATGATAGAATTCAAAGCATAGAAAATATAGAAAGAAAGATTCAGAATATTGAAGATGGCGTTGGCGAGCTGAAAGGTATAATTTGTTTAATGTCAGATACTTCAATAACCAGAACAGAAACAATGCAATGCATTAACAAACTAGCAGAAACAGCCCACTCCTGGTCGGAGGAAGCTACTAATAAGTTTAAAAAACTGGAACATCAGATAGAAAGACTAGATGACAGAATCTCTTCCATGTCTGAGGATAATGGCAAGCTAGCAGATAGAACATTGTTTCTGGAAGGCAGTTTACACGCCATTCAGATAATATCTAAGGATGATAAGATTAAAAACATGGAATCATTTGTAGTTGGAGAAAGTAAGAAACTGACTGATACAATGAAGTCTCTAGAAAGTTATTTGATTCAAGAAGTTCAGACACTCAAAGAAACAATGGTGAATAGATTTCAGGCTTTAGAAGACCTTCAGTCTGATACATCAGAAGAAGAACTACAGGTAATAGGGCATGAAAAAGATTTAAAATTTTCCACACCATTTAGGGTCAGGGGAGCTTTCCCTGTATCTATTCATGAAAAGCCAGCAACGAAGAAACATCCAAAAGGTGTCGTTGCATATCAGTGGGAACCAATACGTATGAAAGATTTAAAAGGTATAAAGGAAGCAGTAGTCTCTTATGGCATGCATTCACCTTATGTGAAGCAATTAGTAGAATCATGGGCATGGAATAACAAGGTAACCCCTAAGGATTGGGATCAATTAATATCAGCTGTCCTTGAAAGCGCCTCTCAAATAGAATGGAGGGCTTTATGGAGAGAGGAAGCAAAAGCTCTTGAACTTCAGGGCTTAAAGAAAGGGTATAAAGCTCCCCAAGATAAAATTCTTGGTGAGGGTCTCTATGCTGACCCAGAAACCCAAGCTGCCTATGATGAACACATCTTGTCTCTATGCAGTACAGCAGCTTTGAATGCTTGGGATAAGGTTCATGAATTAGGAGAGAGGATAGAACCTTATACCAAGATAAAGCAAGGACCTAGAGAACGTTTTAGTATCTTTTTAGAAAGATTATCTAGGGCAGTACAATTAGAGATAGCAGACATAGATGCTAGGCGAATACTCATAGAATCTTTAGCTTATACGAATGCGAATCCTCAATGCAAACAGGTGCTTTGGCCTTTAAAAATGCGATCAGCACCCTTGGATGAATGGGTCCTATATACAGGCAACATTGAGTATAATGACAATAAGACTGAAGCATGGATAGGAGAAGCCATATCTAAAGGTCAGAGAAGATATCAAGATAACAGAGTTCCTTACTATGGTGACTTAGAAGCTTGGGTAGGAGAAGCCATCCCCAAAGGTTTGAAAAGATATCATAATGTCAGATGTTATAACTGTGGTAAGATAGGACATCTAAAAAGAAATTGTAGGCAAAGCTTCCCTAGAAGTAACACCCCCAGGAATGAATCAAACAGAAGGCCTCAGCCTTCTGGGTTATGTAGAAGGTGTGGCAAAGGCAGACACTGGACAAATGAGTGTAGATCGACCAGAGACAAGCAAGGAAACCCTTTACCATCGGGAAACTCCTTGGGGGGCCTCTCGAAGGCCCCCACATCACAGGTGGTTCGAACATTCCCAGTCACAGTGGAAGACAATCTCCCACAGGACAATTAGAAAATTCTGTGCCTATTATAAAAACTCATACTGCTCTGGATGACGAACTAGTGACGGAAGTTGAATCAAACATGACAGAAGGAAATGAAAAACGTATATTTTGGCAAACTGCTATAAATAGTCATAGGCCTAGATTGATAGTTAAGATGAATAATAGACTGTTTGAGGGTCTGGTGGACACTGGAGCTGATGTAACTATCATATCTAATAAATCTTGGCCTCAAAGATGGCCCCTGCATGAGGTAAATGTTCAATTCTTAGGGATTGGAACCCTGGCTCAGGTAAAACAAAGCACGAGATGGATTGACTGTATAGGACCAGAAGGACAGAGAGGGAGGTTGAGACCATATGTGGCTGATGTAGTGATAAATTTATGGGGTCGTGATCTATTACAGCAATGGAATACACAGATTAACATTCCTCCTGTATTAGATAGGAACCATAGACGACCTCATGATTGTGGAAAGAATACTGTTAAGTACTATACAAGACAGAGACCAAATATCCAGGCAGTACAAAAACAAAATACAAATGCTGAACAAACAGAGGAACCAAAAGCCCTACCTTTAAAATGGCTAACAGAGGAACCTGTCTGGGTAGGACAATGGCCTATGACCTCTGAGAAGTTAGAAGCTTTAGAAAGCCTGGTTCAGGAACAGCTAAATGCTGGACATATTGAGGAATCAACCAGCCCTTGGAATTCTCCTGTATTTGTGATCAAAAAGAAATCTGGTAAATGGAGAATGCTTACAGACCTGAGAGCCATCAATAAAGTTATCCAGCCAATGGGCTCTCTACAGCCTGGAATGCCCTTGCCTTCTTTGATACCCAAAGAATGGCCTATTATAGTTATTGATTTAAAGGATTGCTTCTTCACTATACCTTTACAAGAACAAGACAAAGAGAAATTTGCTTTCACGGTACCTAATTATAACAATTCTCAACCGGTGAAGAGATATCAATGGAAGGTTTTGCCACAGGGAATGCTAAATAGCCCCACCCTGTGCCAATATTTCGTACAAAAGCCGTTAGAAATAATTCGTAAACAGTTTCCACAATCCATAATCTATCATTACATGGATGATATATTGTTAGCTGACTCTAAAGGAGAAATATTAGAAAAAATGTTTGAGAAAGTAAAGGAAGTTTTACCTCGCTGGGGATTACAAATTGCACCTGAAAAAATACAAAAAGGAGAGTCTATCAACTACTTAGGATATAAAATAGGTCTACAGAAAATTAGACCACAAAAAGTACAGATCAGAAGAGATCGCTACCAGACTCTTAATGATCTTCAAAAATTACTAGGAGAGATTTCTCAACTGCAAACCATAATTGGAGTAGAAGGGCATGATTTGAAAAACTTGAAAATGGCCCTAAAAGGAGATAAGGACTTGAATAGTCCACGAATACTATCAGCTGAAGCTGAGAAGGAATTAGAATGGGTAGAAAAGAGGATACTAGAAGCACATGTGGACCGTGTGGATCCAAACCTAGACTGTATTCTGGTTATATTACCATCTAGAGAATATCCTTCAGGGATTTTGATGCAGAGAGAAGATATCATATTAGAATGGATATTCCTACCACATAAACAGAATAAAAAACTGAAAACATATATAGAAAAGATCTCTGACTTGATTATAAAAGGTAAATTAAGACTTCGTCAGCTAATAGGAAGGGACCCAGCAGAAATTATAGTACCTTTAACTAATGAGGAAATTTCTTCCTTATGGAAAGATAACGAATATTGGCAGAGAGCTTGCAGTAACTTTTGGGAACAATTAGCAACAACTATCCCAAAACTGAGAGAATCAAATTCATAAAGAAAACGATTTGGATTCTTCCACGCATTGTAAGAAAAACACCTATTTCTGGAGTTCATACATTCTACACTGATGCAAATAAATCAGGTAAGGCAGGATATAAATCAGGAAATATTAGTAAAGTGGTTCAAAGCCCTTACAATTCTGTACAAAAGGCAGAATTGTATGCCATTCTCATGGTACTTATGGATTTTAAAGAACCCCTCAATATAGTTACTGACTCTCAATACGCAGAGAGAGTCGTTTTACACATTGAGACTGCAGAATTTATTCCTGACAATACAGAATTAACTTCATTGTTTATACAGTTACAAGATACTATCAGAAAGAGGACTCATCCTATATATATAACACACATCAGATCCCATACGGGTCTGCCAGGTCCTCTAGCACAAGGCAATGATGAAATTGATCGTTTATTGATAGGAAGTGTGCTAGAAGCCTCAGAGTTTCATAAGAAACACCACGTGAACAGCAAAGGTTTAAAAAAGGATTTTTCTATCACTTGGGAACAAGCCAAGGAAATAGTAAGGAAATGTCCTACTTGCTCATTCTATAACCAAACTCCTTTACCACCAGGCAGTAACCCTAAAGGTATAAATAGGAATGAAATATGGCAAATGGATGTGTTTCATTTTGCAGAATTTGGAAAATTAAAATATGTACATCACACTATAGATACATTTTCAGGGTTTCAGTGGGCTACTGCTCTGAGCTCTGAAAAGGCTGATTCTGTTATAACGCACCTTTTAGAGGTAATGGCCATTATGGGCATACCTGCACAAATAAAAACTGACAATGCTCCAGCATATGTCTCCAGCAAATTGAAACAGTTTTTTGAGTATTACAAGATAAAGCACATAACTGGTATACCACACAATCCTACAGGACAAGCAGTGGTTGAGAGATCCAATCGTACTTTAAAAGAAATGCTCCATAAACAGGCAGGAGGAACCAAAACACCCAAACACAGATTACATAATGCTTTATTAACATTAAACTTTCTTAATGCTGATGAAAAAGGAAAAACAGCTGCAGAAAGACACTGGACAATAGAAAAAACTTCTGAACTAAATCAGCCAGTGTATTTCAAGGATGTACTGACCTCAGAATGGAAAGCAGGATATGTGTTACGTTGGGGTAGGGGTTTTGCATTTGTATCTACAGGAGAAGAAAAACTATGGATACCATCTAAGTTAATCAAGATCCGAGTTGAACAAGAGAAGCATCTTAATGAAGAGAAATGACAAGTCATCCAACAAACTAGGTCCTATGAGGTGTGCGGAGGCCTCTCAAAGGTAGGGGAAGTGTTCTGTTCTTGTTTTTACAGGAAAACAGAGAAAACCTATCATCAAACAGCCAAAAGACACTGAACATGTAGGTGCCTACAGAAGAGAAGACAGCTTTTCAGAAACAATCACTTAAGGAAGCAGAATCTGATATATGGTAAAAAAAAAAAAAAAAAAAAAAAAAAAAAAAAATTTAATTGTAGTAAACTATTTCTATATAGAAATCTATTTCTCTCTATTATCTAGTATTCCTGAAGTCCCAAATTTTGTAAACCAATGCTGGCTTTGGAGTTGGATTTGGCTTTCCTTCTCTAAATTCAAGCATGTTGTTAAGATTAAATTCATGGTTTCTGCCTTAAATCAAGAAGCCAATTGGTGTAAGGCAGAAGAAACAAAATCTGGGGACTCATATCTTATGCAATTTTCTCTCTGAAATCCTAATTTTCTCACATACTTTTAATGCTTATTGTTGTCTTTCCCTAATGCATACCTTAAAACTTGAAAATTTTACTTTAATATTGATGTGTAACTTTTCCACAAGGAATAATAACGATTCCTAACAGCAGTCTTTGAACTTTCCGGAAAGAAGATGGGGCCCCACATCATCATTTCCACTTGACTCAACCTGATGCATCGGAACTACAAACATCACCCTAAAACCGGTTTGAGACTGTTTTGCTCGAGACAACTCATGACTAGCTAGCTGTAATGGTGCACCTTTTTATTACACCCTGGCCAGTTTCAAATAGAACTACAGTCAAGAATTTTCTGCCACACAGTGACTAACTACATATGTCACAGCCAGTTCTGTTGAGAAATTTGGTTGCTAAAAATTTTCTTCCTACAGGATCCATTGGAGCAATCATCGTCCCATTTCAGCAGGAAGTAATCTTAATATGACTACGCCCCCTTTCCCTACCCTTGGAAATTTGGGATAATAGTCATCGTCTTTGGGTTGGTTTTAGTTATTTGGGATTGGGTGATGCTTACACTCGGGTTTATCTTTTAGACAGGAATAGGGAATGGTGGGTAAAGGTATGGTTTAGATGGGATATAAGTAGATTAGCCTATTTCCTTGAGAATTTGAGTTTGAATGAGATAGTATTTTACAGCTTACATTGTTATGCATTCCTATGTGGTAAGCTATGTAAAATTAAGTTTATATTTTGTTATATTGTGTTAAATGTTTCCACTTATAATATTTATGCACATTATTTTTTACCATATTCTATGTATGTATACTTTTCTTGTGTTCAAGACATTTTGTATATTGATACAATTTGGGATATTTATCTTGCTGCCCTTTATAGTTCTACCTCTTGTCTTGACACTTATACTCTACCTCTATTTTAGGGATTTACATGTAGGTATATGTAAATAGTTATATTGTTTAAGTATTTGTTCCTGCTTTACTCAGGAAAGTTTTAATCAGTCTTTTTAGCTAAGTTCCCGAGTATTATAGATTATCTTCACTCACATTTCCTGTACCTATGAGATTAGTCAGATATAGATGCTTAATCTTCAATCCTTCATAGACATGCAGAACATGGCATTTAAATGTTTTAATATTAGTACTCCTTTGACATGAGACACTGTTGCTCCTGACAGCACCGTGCATTTCCCCGAAAATATGTTGGACACTGTTGTTGCTCCTGCTGGAGTTCAATCTCGCCTCAGCTAATGGCCTGTTGGGCATAGAATTGCCCCCACCTTGACCACTGATTTGGACATGCAGTCCTATGTGCTTGCAGGAGACAAATATAGAAGACTGCTTGACCTTGCCAAGTCAGGGTAAGACAGCCATTCTATTTCCCTGCTGTTGTTGTGGTCTGTCAAGTTCTCTTGGCCTTAGCCAAATCTGGGTGTACCAACGTCGCTGTGAGACCTAGGGTGACTGTTCAGGTGGCTTGCTGTTTCTGTCCTTGCTGCACCGTTTTGGAAGTTGTCCATCCGCATTTCCTGTCTACTCTAGTATTGTTATTTTCCTTCTCAGGTCTTGATGAGGTTGAAGATTAAACTATCACAACTATTATTCTCTCTTCCTAGTTAGATATATTAGGTACTAGACTTACGTTTTCCAGCTTAGGACAACTCTATTGTAAACTCCATTATGCCCTCACCCTAGGACTAGATATGTAGGTCATTTTGTTCTCGATTTTCCTTTTCTTAGAGCACACTTGTTATTCACTGTTTTGTATATAGTTTTGTATTAAGCCTAAATCTTTTCTTTAGACTAAAAGGGGAATTGTAGTGAGGTAGTCCTTCTGTAGCACTGACCACGCCCATTGGGGGGTGGAGCAATGGGCGGAGGTGACCTGAGGAAGGAGGTCGGAGGGGGCCAGGAAGGCGCTCTCTTTCTGGCGTGACTCGGACAGAAGAGGATCGGGTTGAATTTCCTGGTGTTCATCTGTCTAGGTTGTAAGTTATTTCTCCCTGAATAAACATCTATTCGGCCTATTTGTTTATCCTGACCCTTATTTACCGCAATACCAGGCTGCACTCAAACTCAGACATCTGCCTGCCTCTGCCTCCTGAGTGGCTTGTGCCACCATGCCCATCTGGATGGATGTTTTTATAAGTTTGCTTTTAACAATTTATTAGAATTTCCCATGTTTTAGGCACTGTGCTAAAGACATTATTAGCGTGTCATTTTATTCTGACAATACCTAATGACATTTTTTGTTTTTAATTAAACAGACAGAAACTGGAATATGGCACATAAGTGATTGGCCAGTCAGACATGCCAGAAAGGAAACTATCCAGGCCGGGCTCCCAGTGTCTACCTCCCCATACTTTTCCACGCCTCTGTCTCCTAGCAGCTTTCTCCACTATAACCTGGTCAGAACCCCAATAGTGTAACTACATCAATGTAAAAGACCCAGGAAATGAGAAGAATTTAACTTCTCTAAGTCTCATTGTAAGCAGAGCTTTGGCAGCTCTAAGGAGATAGAGTCCTTGCCTTTGAAGAGAACTGGAATGCCCCAGAGACAGCATTAGACCAATGGTGAGCAAATCAGGCAGGCTTTACCTCTCCTGCTTCCCCCCTCCCCACCTTACTTCTAACCTTTCTTCCCTTTCTCCTAACCCCTCTCCCTCTCCTTCCCTCTCAGAGTAATGAATCCACTGGCTCTTGGCCAGATGGTAAACCAATTTCTTAATGTAATGTTAATGTAAACACCACTTATATATATTTTTGTGAATTTACTTTAGACTAAATAAAGTCCACATAAATAAAAGCGGGCCAGGAGAGGGTTGGCTGTATAAGCCATTTGAGCTCTACAGCAATGTATCAGGTGGATACATTGGAAAATAAGAGTCTTTCAATTTACCTGGCAGTTCTTTAGCTGTTTCTATCTTATGAACAGATAACATGTCCTGCTTTTAGATGTAGACGCTCCTGGCTGCTGAAGTGAGACAACAGCATCAAGATCATTTAATCTAACAGATAAACACCCTTATCTCCTAAAAAGTAAGGTGTGGGGCCTAGGTGGTAGAGAGTATTTATTTATATATGATCAGTATGGTAGGCCAGTCCTTCTGGTCCTGGTTGAGGGTGCAGGAAGATGTGGGATGTGGCTTTCATACAGTTTAGAACAAGAAAACACAAAGCAGAAGTCTTCTTTTCTTGGTCTCCCACAGTGAGAAACAATCTCTCCCTTCTCTTCACTTAGAGCAGGACATAAGACTAACTTGACTTTCAGACATTGACACAATCTAGATCAACTTTGAAGAGAATCTGGTGTGCTTTGATACCCTCTTTCTTCTTCCGGGGCATCCTGAAAGCTCACAGAAAATTAATGGATAAACACATCTCTTGGCTCCACTGAGAGTTCATATTCTCCTGTTGAAAGAACAAATTTCACCCTAAAATGTATCTGAAATTATTTCCGGAATCCCGATTTCTAATAGTAGGAGATTCCATATCATCAAAGGAATCCCAGCTGGCATCTAGAGCTCAGGTGTGGGGTCCTTGTCATCAGGCACAAGGCCCAGCACTGTAAAACCAAACAAATGAGGAAATAAATGAGAAAGTTACGATGATCCTTCCACTTGTAAGGATGGTCATTTTGTCTTGCATCAGTATCCATCAAAGAGGACACAAAGACACTTCATTGAAAGGAAGTTTCGAGAGTAGCCAATACAGTAGTGGTGTTATGAAAGAGATCTACCCTCGGGTAAATCTTTATATCAGGGGAAATGATCACACACTGAAGTAAGGATTTGTCTCCCGATAGCGCCTTTCCTCTCCAGTGTACACAGTATTGCCCATGGAGATCTTTATAGAGTATGTGCATTCCTTAGTGCTTTAATACGTGAAGATATGATCTTCTCTGGACTAAAACTGGATTCATCTAGTTTCTACTCTCTGTGATGCTCGTCAACTCTCTATAGCAAGCACCCCAATCTGTTAGTGTGTCTCCTACAGTGCCTGGAAAGGGTAAGCTCCAAAACTCCAGAAGGTTGGGAAGCCTCCCTGTTGAGCTGATTTCCAGCCATCCTAGGATGTTTCCTCACACTGGTGAGTGGCCACCCAGGAGATGCTGCTCTGAGGACTGATGGGAATCATTGGCTATAGAAAGAAAAGGAAGGGGTAGTGAGAGACAGAGAAACAGAAGAATAGATGATAGTGGGAGGGGGGAGGCGCAGAGAGGGAGAAAACCATCCTTGCGTGAGGGTTCTAAATCCTGGATTCAGTCAATCACAGGTTGGGGTCAGGGAAGGCATCCATGCTAAATATGGAACCTTTCATTTCATATCATTTCCCCCTAAAGCTTCAGCAGAACAACACACTACATTGTATTAGATAATATCAGTAATCTAGAAAGGATTTAGGGCGCATGGGAGCATATATGATTATTAAATGCAAATACTGCACTGTTTTGTAGAAGGAACTTGAGCATCTGTGGATTTGGGTGTCTGTGGGTGGGAAGGGGGGTTCCAGAAGCATCCACACTGCAGGGGGACAGCACTCGTAGTAGATGGATTGAGAGATAAGATCTGGGGTTAGAAGCTTTTAAAAGCTGAGAATATGGAAAGCTTTTTAGTGGCTTCATGTAAACAAAAGAAGGCCTTCAGCAGCTCAACAGTCCAGTATCTGTTATTCCCTAGAACAGATGGCATTTGGGACATTTGGGGCTTCTGTTTCATTAATCTCATTTTCAAATGTATGAACAACACACAGTGAAAGATGACAGAAATGGAAACCAATTAAACAGTCAATGATATTTTCCCACCCGCATCACAAATATTAATATTCACTGAAATTCACTAGTATGTGAAAAGATTAAATGATGAACAGGGAGAAACCTGTGAGAGAGTGATAGGAAGAAACCACCTTCCAGCTCCAGCTACCCCCCTCTTTCCTTGAAAAGGAAAATGTCTAGGGAGGCATGCTTGTCATCCCAGATGGAGACAGTTGTCCCAACTTGGGGACGAGGTTTGACAGCCTTGCTTCAGAAAACGCCTCACTATCTCAGTATGTCGAGAAAACCTCATTGAGTCTGTCCCTGAAAAACACACTGATCCCACTGGTGCTATGCTGAGCCGTGGCACAGCCTGAGACGAAAGAAAGAAACTGTGATGGTAATTCCCCAATAACCATAGCCTACCGATCTGATCCTTAAATTAGTTCCACTTCTTTGAGCATCATAGGTTGTTGCCTTGCTTTTTGATTTTTAAAGAAAGCACTGAGTATTCATCTTCAATGTCACCATGGCAACACCTAAGGTTTTTCCAAAGAGGGTTAACTGAGGAATGAAGACTCACTCTGAATGTGGGCAGGGCTAATCGATGGTTGGAGCCCTGGACTGACCACGATGGGGAAAAGGAGGGACTGAGCCAAGCACCAGCACTCTCTCTCTGCTTCCTGACTATAAGTGCATGTGACCAGCGCTGCACAGTCCTGCCTTCCAGCCATGATGGACTGGAGCCCTTCCAATTGTGAGCAGAGTCTTTCCTTAATTTGCTTTTCTCAGGTGCTTTGTCACAACAATGCTAAGACTAATATGAAGTCTATTAAAATCACCATTACTGAGGATTTTTGATGCCTTAAATTTTGCACCACAAGGTGAGTGCCTCACTTGCTTTACCTACAATCAAGGCCTTATCACTGTTTTTCTTAGGAGTTCAAGTAGGGAAAGTGGGGTGTCACCACTGTGGCTTAGACCCAGGCTGGGATTAACAGCCTTGATGAGTCTTTATATTTTCCTTGCATCACCCCTGGTAGCCAGCCAGGTGCAACGAGGAAATTGTGGACTTGGCCAGTGCCTCAGAGGTGTGCCACTAAACCTGTAAGCTCTGCTCTGATTACAGCCCCACCCCATTTCATACTTGGTACAGACACTAGGTGCACGACTTGCTGAAGGGTTCACAAGAGGGACAACTGTTTCAACAACGGGAAAGGAGTGTAGCGGCGTGTCTCAGAGAATATGACAAAGCAGCTGGGTCCTGCAAAAGCTTTGCTGTGTGAATCTATGAGATCCCAGCCAAGCGATGAGCAGGTCTTGCCATCCAGGACATTGCCCAGATGTGGCAAAGAGCAGGAGGCTCCACCCCAGTGGAATGGTGTTGGTCTTGTGATGTGGGGGAGGGTGGGGACAGGGTCTTACTATTTAGTCCAAGCTGACCATGGCCATGCCACCCTCCTGCCTTAGCCTCCTGTGTTTGCCACCACACTGAGCATTGTTTTGTAATGACGATTTAAAGTTATTTTCAAAATCTTTTTAGCCCTTAACGAACTCTGATGGTTTACAGTGTATTTCAAATATACATAGACTAAACCCATACCAAGTGATCACTCAGATCCTTAGCTCCAAGGATCCTAGGGAGAAGGGCTTGGAGAGAGCTCAGTTTCTGAAGTGCTTGCCTTGAAACCACGGGAGCCTGAATTCAACCCCCAGATTCCACTCCCCTGCCCCCACAAAAAAAATAGCCAAGCACAGAAAAGCCTTATGGCATGAGCTTTAATATTAGCACTGAGGAGCAGGCAGATCCCTGAGCCAACCTAGCTTGATGAGGAAGCTCTAGGTCAAATGAGAGAGCCCCTTTCACAAAAAAAAAAAAAAAAAAAAAAAAAAAAAAACCAAGGTGGATGGTACCTGAGGAATGACATGCCCAAGGTTGTCCTCTGTCCTCAAGTACACATGTGTGCACTCATGCATACACATATGCCCGAGGTTGTCCTCTGTCTCCTGCTTATACATGTCTGCACCCACACATGCATGCATACCCCCCATGAACACAAACACACATGAGATAGAAGCTGAGCCCAGTCTGGAGGTGTGAACTCTGGGCTCAGTGATGATGTGCTTTCCTGAGCTATGTGCAACTCTGAGTTCATCCTCCGGCATCACAACACAACAGAAGAAAATTTAAAAATTTGACCCCAGGTATAGAGGTTTTGTGGATGATGCTATAAACCTTTGGGTGAGGCACTGTTGGACATCATGGGGACTTAGAATTTCAAACTGGCTGCTGGACCCACTCCCCAGCCATAGCCAGGACACTCATTCCTAAGCAGAAGTTAAACCATGGAAAAGCTCAGTGGACCAGTGCCAATAGCTGCTTCCCATGGTGGCCCTGGCCACCTGCTTTCTTTCTAAAGAATTTGCCCAGCAGGCACATTTGTCTCAATAGTGCCCTGGCCCTGGCTGACCCTCTTAAATGGATTATTTGGGGAAAGTAATTTCCAAAGTCAAGATAAGCCGTATCTCTCTTTATTAATCTTCCTTATGTTTTGAATTTCAGATATATTCAGTGAGCACTGAAGGTTCTGATAATGTGTGACCTTTCTAATAAATGCTGATTATGAACTAAGATACATTAGTCTTTGACTTACAGACTTGTATATAATCAGGACAAATCCAGCACTTCAATGACCTAAATACAGAGTCACATATGGGATTTAAAAACAAAACAAAACAAAACTAGCTTCAAACTATGAGCCAGGGTTGGAGGGGAATGTGGGGACATACATACACTTCACCTTGGGAGACTGAGGCAGGTACCTGCAGCCTGCAGTAAGGGCTTGTGGTTAGCTCATCCTCTGCTTAACTTCTAAATTAATGGTCTCAAAGAGGGAGTGAGAGACTCTTTAGTGAAATCTGTGAATGACATTCCTCTGCACAGTGTTTCAAACACTGGAAAAACAGGAGAAAACTATAAAGGGTTTCCACTGAGGTCAGAATCTGCCAGGAAATTGCAGAACTGAACAAGAAGAGACGGCCGAACACATCTGGAGATGGCTGAACACATCTGGAGTCAATAACCGGGAACACATACTCAGAAAGTGGGAAAGCCAAGGGAAGTGGTTGAGGGAACAGAGCCCCCGGTGGTTAGCCAATTACAAATGAGTCCTAGAGGCCAGGGGATGGCTTCTCACAACACCGTCCAGAAATGAGCTTTATCTCCCTTCACGGGAGACCTGCCACTCTTCTCTTGGATGCCATGGTGCACCTGCCACCCTTGGGCCTGTCTGGATGTGCTCTGTCTCAGATAAGATGCCCTCCCACTTCCTAGTCTAGAAACATGGACTCCTGCAAAGAGCACGCGATTAAGGCTGAGTATTTCATGTGAGCAAGGGCTGGATTGCTGGGAAGCATCAACACTGACTCCTGGAAAGAGCTGACCTTAGGGAAGTATGGGAAAGAAATGACTGCAAGCTGGCGCACGACCCTCAGAGCTGACCATGCCAACAAGCCTTGCTTCCCTTCCCTTCCCTTCCCTTCCCTTCCCTTCCCTTCCCTTCCCTTCCCTTCCCTTCCCTTCCCTTCCCTTCCCTTCCCTTCCCTTCTCTTTTCTCTTCTTTTCTACAGATTACCAAGTCCTAGGGAGATAAGTACATAAAGAAATATATTTGAATCCTTAACATTTTCCAACTCTTCCAGTTCTACTGATGGATGCTGACTGCCCAAACCATGACTGGGATTTGTCTTGAACACTCTGAGGACTCAGAGAGAATTCGATGTCATTTTCATGGAGTTTAAGTTCAATTGGGGACACAAAGGTTAGACACAGGTAGATAAATGGCAAGACACAGACAGCAGACACAATCTGTTGCGATGAGGTGCTGGAGGTGAAGGAACGGGAGAACCACATAGTGAGGCCAACAGAGGAAACTTAGTGCATCACTGGTTGCTAGGATGGCTCACACAGGTGACTGGGGTCTGTAGCTCAGTTGGTAGAGTACTTGCGTAACATACACAAGCGCTGGGGTCCAATCTTCAGCACCATATACCAGGCGTGGGTGGTACATGAGAGCTTAACCTCAGCTCTTAGGAAGGGGAGAGAGAAGTTCAATGTCACTCTCAGCTATACAGGGAGGTCAAGGCCATCCCGAGTTACATGAGGCCCTGTCTTTAAAAAAAGTAATGCACAAAACCCACAAACAAATAAAAGTGAGTAGAATTTTGAGAAATGAGAGGAAATCCTGAGAGGAAAGAGCTTAGCCAACCACATCCATCAGGGACAAGAGTGCACACTGGGGTTGGTGACTTTGATTTTAAAACATTTTTTAAAATGTTTTATTTAGAAGTCACAGGTTTTTTGAGTCAAGACCTCATTATATATGTATCCCAGCTGACTTCAAACTTAGTGGAACCCAGGTTACCCTCACACTCATGACCCTCCCTCAGCCTTCCAGGTGCTGGATACTGGTATGGCTTGGAAATGACAAGATGTGGGGCTAGGCAAGGATCTTAGCTTCAACATACCTAGGGGTCACATGCCAGTTATTATTCCAAATACTTCCAGTGAAAGAGGTCTGGGTAGTTTTCAAAGATCCAAGTTCTTTCTTGTTACTTTGGCTGTTGGCTCTTGTTCTGTTTTTCAATGTTCAGCATGTCACACTACTCTTTCAGAACATGATACCTGTCCCCCAAATTATAGACAACACTGGTGGCTCTTCCTTGTGGCAGCATTAGGAAAATTGAGGACCACTGGTCTACACAAAGATTTCTCCATACACAGAGATGGCAGGGAATATGAACATCAGCTACAGAATGAGTGTAGTGGGTAAATGATACCCCCCCTCAAGGACATATCCATGGCTATCCCTAGAACTTGGAAGCTGGCCTAATTGGGAAATTTGCCTTTGAAGATGTCAAGTGTTTGATCTTGAGATGAGATTGTATTGATTATGAGTGATCTCTAAATCTAGTATCCTTAGAAGACAGACGCGGAAGAGGAGATGTGTGAAGTCCTTGCCACAAGTCAAGTGAACTCTGTACACATTAAAGCTGAAGAGGCAGAGGTAGGTTCTCTCTTGCCTAGATCCTTCAAAGGCAGACTGCAGCCCTGCTGATGTTTTGTTTTCAGACTTCTTTACACTCTAGAACTGAAATAGACTGAGTTGTTTGAAGCCTCTAAGCTTACAGTTATCAGCTGTGGCAGTCCTAAGAAGCTCACCCAAGAGACTGTATTCCTGGAGGTGGATCCCACAGGACTGAGGTAAATATTCCCAGTGACCCACCCAACCCTTCTCCTCCACATGGCTAAGTGACAGGGTAAACATTGTGAGATGGCAGCCCCTGAGATTCCTGCATACTTAGGGATAGCAATCCTTCCCCAGTGTAAAAAGCTAATTGTTTCCTTTTGGCTCACTAATAAGTTGTAATGCAGATGTCTTTAGAGGTGACTGAGAAACCAATTTACAAGGGCCTCCAGGGGCCACAGATGGAATGGCTGAGTGTGTGCACACTGTGGAAGATGTCATACAAGTATGACCATAATACTTAACGAGGAGTTTGAAAACACAAGGTGACTCATGTGTTAATGTGAGGATGCATGAGCCTAAGCATGCAGCGTTCTATTCAAAAGAGGTCATGTGACTAACAGACTTTAGTCACAAGTAAGTTATACAAATCATCTCAACAGATAGCAATGGCATATTTCAACCTCCCATCATGCATATGCTGTTGCCATGCTGTGTGCCAAGAAGCTATTAAAGGGATTCCTAGAGAGCTTCAACTCCACTCCTGGCAAAGTCCCATGTCCCTGTGACAAATGCATCAAACACAAGAAACAAATTCAAGTCACTGGGAAATAATGGTGGTGTTCAAGTATACATGTTCCAAACTAAAATTCTTGATGTAAAAAAAAAAAAAAAATAACAAGAAAGCCTTCCTGGCTAATTAGGATGGAACTTTGAAGTGTACTAGTCAAACCATAAAAAATGACAGGGAACATGGCTCCCTGGGCAGGGAAGAAGAGGGGGAATTAATCATTAAAGAGGGATAGAAGAGGCAAAGAGGAATAAGAAAAATAAATCTAAAATCTGCATATCTCTAATTTGGGAGTCAACTCATCCACCCTGTCTGAAGTGGGAACACCTTTGCCTTTTTCTATTTGATGATATAACATTTTAACTTGTTACTACTTTCAATAAACAAGTTTCTACAGATTAGGGGAGATGCATTTTTCTCATGCAGTCTTTAAAATAATTGACTATACAATATGTATTTCCATGCTATATGTGAAGGTGTCTCAGACAAAGAAACACAAATAAACTTTGGTCATACATATATACAGCACATACATACAACTGTTATCAACCGTCTATCCGTCTATTCACCCAGCCATCCACACAGCTATCTATTAATCATATATATATATATATCCCTCATCCATCCAGACATTCATTCACTCATCATCCACACATTCATCTGTCTGTCAACCCAGCCACCAAACATTCTAGGTGTTAAATATGTCAAATAGTGATCACTTTCAGTGAAAATATACTCAGCACACCACCAGGAAACCTATTGCATTTTGAAAACACCAGTTCATAGGAATTCCTTTCTCCCTTTAAGTATGTATCTATGTTGCTAAGCAATTGGTCACTATGGTGTCCTTGTGCCATAGGACACAGAATAAGGAGGGAATGACAGAGGTGGGAAGTTAGAGGAGATAGCTAACATCCTATGACCCTGACCTCAGCCTGTAGGTCTCTGTACTTAGCAACTTTCATGGTTTTCATACCAATCCTTGTCCTTTGGAGACAGTACCTGCTTAAAATCTAAATCACCCAGGAAGAATGACACACGGTCTCCTTCAAATAGTTTCGGAAGGCTTTTGATTGTTTGGAGACACTGTCAGAGGACAGTCAATTTGCCACCCACATAAAAGTGAGTCTGTAATGCTGGCACATAAATATCAAGAATAGTTCCATGTTGCCAGGAAGTCCAGAGATACCAAGGTGGGGAGGAGCCATTAGTGAGCCTCTGTAGCCCTGAGCCAAGCAGATGATCATGACTCCACCTTAGGTGTGCAGGATTCTAATAACAGCAGAGGGGATGCCAGAGGTGCAACCATGAGTTCATGCTGCATGAAGATGCCTGAATCACCCGATTCCTACACCTGCTGCTCTGTAAAAAACCAGACATCGCTCTGACAGCTACTCTACCCCAGAATGACAAGATAACAACATAGTCTTGGTTAACAGGCTTTCTTCTAAGTCTATAGGGGCCTTTCCAGGAATATGTCCTGTCTGGCCAGGGGCTGTTTCCATGTCATGAGCCAAGATATCTGACTATAGTTGATGTAGCATGTGTGTCCTGGAATATTATCATGCTTAAACTGAGCATCTAGCATGTGCCAGACACTTCACACATGACCACTGCCACTGTATATCACAGGCATCCTGGGCAGCTAAGTATCCCACTTTCCAGGTGATCAGACTGAGGGAAAGATATTAAGTGCTTCGTGTAGGCTAGTAATAGTGTTGACAGAACCAGCTCTATCTGATCCCTAATACCATGTCTTCTTATC
Source organism: Phodopus roborovskii (assembly GCF_943737965.1). Taxonomy (NCBI): domain Eukaryota; kingdom Metazoa; phylum Chordata; class Mammalia; order Rodentia; family Cricetidae; genus Phodopus; species Phodopus roborovskii. Next base: position 75,845 of record NW_026125273.1, read on the forward strand.
AAGAAAATCACATGGGTACTAGGTTAACATGGTGCCAGAGCCTTTCCAAACAGGTTTTAAAAACCTTCTCAGGGTATAAAGAAAGCACATGGTAGAAATGGACTTTGGTCCCAGGCAGTCTGATGCCGAAGACCAGTTCTCTGCTGTAGGATGGCAGCACCACCTGACCTGGCATTAAATAAGATCATCATGCCCGGTGAGGCATTGCCTACCCCTGCTCTCCATTACCCTGAAAGCTAGATTTAGGCAAAGAGTCTCTCTAGCTTCTATTATAGGATGTGGGGAGGTTATCCTCGGTGGGGGGCAATGAAAGTGATGGGCAAGGAGCTTGAGGCTCTTCCTTAGAGTCCCCCTTCAGCAATCTGTAGTAGACTAGATGTTAGAATCCATAGTTCCCTGGATGCTTGTTCTTGAATGGCAGAAATACGTGTTACACTTTGGAAAGAACCTAGGACCAGAAGAAGCTGCCTGGGAGCCTGGGGACACATCTACTCTGATGCAATGATTCAAGGTCATTGAAGGGCACAGCATATTCTACTTAAGGGGGTGATCCTAGTCAAAAGATTCACAAGCCTCCCCCAATACAGAATGCAAATTATCTGTCTTCTGTCACACTAACCTGCTAAGTGCTCATCGAGTCATAAGTGGAGGATGATTACCTACAAGATTAGAGGAGACCAAGTACCCACGACCACTCAGGGTGATGGTTGATGGGTGGTAGCATGATTGAAAACAGTCCAGACTCCTTGCCAAATGACAATGGGACCTCTTTCAAAAGCCTACAAGGAACTCAGTTTGTAGATGTCTCCAGAGAGCCTTGAGCTGGGGAAAGGAAGGGATAGTGACCACTCCAGAATTCACTTTGCCAAGGGGGCTGGTGGATACACGCTGCCTGGCTCAGTGAATGACAGCTCATTCAATTCTCTTTCCTTCAGACTGTTGCATTTCTCCGAACTGTTAACAATGGGGTTAATTACTGACAATTAATTACAGTAATAAGAGCAGTGTTCCCAACAATTGCAGCTGCAGGAGAGCTACATAGGTTCACACAAGTCCCCTAAAGCTCCCAGGGAAATTCCTCCAGCAGAGGCAGACCTGGCTTCTCTTTACTCATGGCTCAGTACCAGGCACTGCTAACTTCAAAGCTCTACATGCACTCAGAACCACATTATAGCACATGGTACTTACCTTTCATTCTCCTGAGGAAGAAACAGAGATCCAGAGAAATTCAGAGAATTACAATTTGTTAAAGGATGTACAATTTCCCATCACACTTTGTATACACCTGAACCAATGGAGTTGACATGGAACTTCTCAGGGAACACACATGTAAACTGGATATTCTGACTCTGGTTCCTGTCTTATTTTTCCCCTTATTTCATGGGCAATAATATATACAGCATTATATACTAAGCAGTCAGACAATGGTGAAATGATTTGATTAATCATAAATCCATTGTTGTAAAAATAACTTATCAGTCAGATGAACCACCAGAGGGGATGAAAATCTATAGAGGTTTGGGGCATCAAAGACAAATTGATACCTAAAAAATCCAGGCCATGGGGAAATCCTTTCTCACTCTGCTCACAAACCTAAATTCACTGAGGAATCTGTAGGCATGAACAGTAGCCACTCTGCAAACATATGACCTTAGAGAACAGTAATAGGCACAGAGGTCAGGAGAGAAGGAGTCAGAGAGAAACTGGCAACAAGAACAACACCGATTATTAGCAGTAAGAAGCAGCTTAATTGTTTCAGTTTATACTCTTGGAAAATTGACATGTTCTTCTAATTTCTACAAACCATTTGCTAACTTAACTCTGGGAAAGCTACTAATGTAGGCCTATGAAACGAAAGGTCCCACTTCTTTATTGCTCTCCTGGAGTTTCCCAGCTAATTCAGTAAGAAGATGGATTAGGAAATGGTTCCTCTGCTCTTGTTAGTAATAGTACCTGGTGGAGTGTGGCCCTTAGAGCTGTGGAGAGAGTTACGTGATCTGGATTAAGAAAACAAAAATGGGTCCTTGAGATAAAATTACTTTAAATATCAGGTCCTAGCAGAGCAACCACCTCCATATATTATATTAAAAGCAAGATGCAAACAACAAAAGTTTCAACAATGTAAGCTCCAGCCCTGGTGTTAACATTCTTGTGGCCTTGGAGGAGTAACTTTACCAAAGGTCAGCAGGTAGCTTATCTGGCCTGAAGGTAAACAGTTCTAATCCAGACTGCTAAATGTTTTCTACACGCAAAGGAAACTGCAAGGATTTTGTTTTGTTTTGTTTTTTAAGTTAAGAAAAAAAAAAAAATAAGGCTTATAATAAGGAATCGGAATTTACCAGCTTCAGGACTTTCTATTGTAAACAATACAAAGTAACCTAGGAAAGTATTATAGAAGCAATCAAAATTGCTTCTGATGAGGTGAGTGCAGAAAGCAATGGAAAAAAAAAAAAAAAGAATCTAAATTTTGTGAGTGTCCCTAGCCCCCCACAAAACAGGCTGAACTGGTCTTCACATTTGAATGAAGTTTCAAAAACCATCTCACCTTCCTTTTCTCCGGGGTTTTAAAGAGAATCAGACCAACTTCACCGACAAGCAGAAGCTAGATTAATAGTTAGGAAACAATAATGATTAAATATCTGTCCAGAGGCAAGGCTAAGAGCCCCAGAGGAAGACCGGCACAGACATCCTCCACTCTCAAGAGTCTGGGTTGAGCCATTCAATGAGCCTTTTTATTCAAATTCCTTGTTCAGACACCTTAAAGGTCAGTGATCTAAAGGCCAAGAGAGGAAGAGAATGGAGTTGCTGCTCACCTGTTCAAAGGTGTTTAGGGCCTTCAAAGCAGCAGTAGCCAGCCAATATTCATCCCTTCTGGTAGAAGCTTCCAGGGCCGCCTGAGCTGTGACCAGTCTCAACTTCGGTGTACAGGTGGCTAAAGGAAGAAGGAGGGCATTGGTTGGCTCCTGAGCAGGAAATGTGTGACATCACGGAAGTCTGGCCAAGACCTGAGGGACTAAAACATGCCAGGAGGCCCCGCCCCCACCCCTGTCAATTACCTGAATACCTGGGAGCAGGTAGGTGGCGTCTCTCAGAGGACAAATGAATCAGTTAGAGCAATTTGCTGAAAGGAATTTACTTTCTTTCCTGAGCATAGCACGTGTCCAGCCCCGTGTACAGATCCGAATGCATATGCCTGATTGTTTCCCAGGCCGACATTACGTGCTTGTTTCCAAGGCCCTCCCAAGCCCACACAGCTGCCAACATCAGAAGCAAAAGGGAAGTTTTACTTTATTATTATTTGTTTGTGTGTGTGTGTGTGTGTGTGTGCGCGCAAAAAAAAAAAAAAAAAAAAAAAAAAAAAAAAAAAAAGATAAGGTTGTGAAGATTTGCAATATCTGTGATTTGTCCCTCAAGTGCTTTTGTGAATCGCATCCATTTGAGACCCTAGTGTGTGTTTGTGTGTGTGTCTGTGTGTGTGTGTTTCTGTTGCAATATTATTAAAAACAAAACAAAACCGGAGTACTTCTGCATCCTTTTCTGTATACCCTCCCCCCTCTCCCAGCATTGCAATAGTATATTCTAGGCATTGGTAAAACTTCAGTCATTCCTAGCCCTGTCTGCTTGTCACATGGTGGTTAGAGTTCACCATAGCCCTGCAATTAGGAGCACTTTAAATGATTCAGGTTAAAATGATAGCGCCTTACTAAGGGGATGTTGTCTGCGGGAGAACCGCAGAGGAGGAGTCAGGGTTATTTTGGTCCCAGGCTTGGTGTGTGACCCTGGACAAGTCATGGTTACTTCAGCTTTTCCAACAGGAAAGAGAGGCTAATGGCACGACTCAGCTGGCACCTGAGTGGCAACTATGAGGAACCGTGCTTGCCGGTTAAGGCCTGTGGCATCTTGTGTCCAGCGCAGTGAACAACCCCCATCAGGCAGCTGAATTGCTGTGTGTACCTGTGGCTCCCGGCCAGCTTTCCTCCCCAACGTAGTCACTCTCCGGAATGTGCTACCTGGGGACACTGGGGAGTTCTCTCCTGGGCCGCTCCAGGCACACTCTTCTTGTCCCTTAAATAAACGCTTACTGAAAATCCTTGCCTCTTCTAATCTTGAAACTGTGGACCTGTTCTAATACCTCACAGCTTAGCAGGGGTTTGTTGGGCTGGGCTGGGGGGAAGGCTGGAGGAAGAAACAGAAAACAAGCACCCCATCCCCCAGTATCCACATTGGTAGTTCCCAGTCACTCAATACCCAATAAAGCAAATGGGAAGGGGAGGAGAAGGAAGAAGAAATCTAGTCCAGGAGACAACTTCAAAAGACTGGCTCATCCCAGGCGGACCTGAACTGCCTCTCCCACCCGGGACCCAGCTACTCTTTCAGCAACGAACAAAAAAAGCACCTCTGCGTCTTTATCCAACAGAACCTAAGTGGGGTATGGCTATCCAGTACAAGTAAAAGCAAAACAATGGAAACGGGGAATAAATGAAGACAGCAGAACCTTTCCCGTGCAGGGCTTTTTTGGGGGTTGTGATGAGATGGGGCGGGGGCAAGTATCACCCCACCAAGACAAAGGCTTCTCTTTCCTGAGTCAGGGTGTCCCGGGGGGATAGGAGGAGCCCCGTGGAATCAGAGGAAGGCCACGCCCCTCGCTGAGTCCCGCCCTCTGTGTGCTGTCTGTCTGGCCTCACCTTGCCCTAGGGACTGGCTCCGTCTTGGTGAGGCAGTTAGAGTTTCTGGCACATGGCCCCTGGACCGAAGTGCAGGAGAAACACGTTTGCATAAAGTGCGCAATAAAACGTAGGCGCGTAGAACTTCGATGAAGGCCCCTAGAGTGTGGGATTTTTTTTTTTTTTTTTCTGTATTCACAATCCCCTCCCCAACACACCCATATGGCCTGGTGAAAGAAAGTGAGGACAAGAGAGAGGACAAATACCTTTAACCCCAGCATGGGGCGGAGCGGAGCGGGGGGTGGGGGAGGAGGGAGAGGCAGGCAGGCCATCTCTGTGAGTTCGCCTGATCTACAGAGTAAGTTCCAGAACAGCCAAGGCTATACAGAGAAACCCAGTCTCAGAAATCCAAAAAGAAAGCGACTGGGGTGGGGTGGGGTGGGGGTGTAGAGGGGGACGGCAGGGAGGGAAGGAGGAAAGGAGGATGACTAAGCATTAACCTGGGAGCTGAGCTAGGCCCAGGTGCCACATATAAGAAGAGAAACTCCTTTATGGCATATGATCAGCCAAGCCAAGTGCAAGGCTTTTCTATGCTGCTGGATAAAGGCTTGAAGCCAGCTCAGTACGAGCTCCATCGACCGACCCCCTCTGGCTGTTAGAGTGTTTAAGCCAAGCCTTAGGTTCTGAGGAACCTGAGAAAAAGTGGAAACGATAACCACCAAGGCGAACACCCAGTGAGTCACTGCCAGGCGCCACTTACCATCCCAAGCACTTTATACAACTCCCTTGTAAGCTCCTAGTGCCATTTATGCAGACAGTCAGGAAACCAGGGCATAGAGAATAGGGGAACTTGCTCACTCAGCAAGTGATAGGACCAGAACAGTTTGTAACCAGAGCCTTTTCTAAGCCATGGAAAGAAATCAGGAAGATTCTAATTGTATGTTCACTGGGTGAGGTCCTAAATGTCCTTCTCCCTCTCCTTCCCTATCTCCCTCTAGTCAGGGTCTCTAGCTCTGGGTGATCTCAAATTCCCTATACACATGAGGATGACCCTTCTGTCTCATCTCCTGAGAGCTGGGCTTACTGGTGTGAGCCTCTCCATATGGTTTTTTATGTAGTTCTGGGATTCAAATGTGAGACAAGCATTGTATATCTGAGCTGTATTCCAAGCGCTGCCCCACCCCCACACATTTTGAGGGCAGATTTCAGGTATCCTAGGCTCACCTCGAACTGGTGCTCCTCCTGCCTTCACTTCAGAAATGCTGGGATTTGGAGTCATGCACCACCACACTGGGCTGACCTCAGCTTCTTACCTATGCAATAGTCTGCAGGAGGAGGCTGGTACAAGCAAGAGCGAGGACTAAGAACTTTGGCTACACATTAACAGCCTGGTTTATACACAAATATACAGGTGTAAGATGCATGGACATACATGTCTATGAAAGGCACCCTTACTACTTCTGGGGGTATTCCTGAATTTATCTCTTGGAGACCTGTCAAATCAAACCGTAAGACCTGTAAGAAAGCCTAATAAACGTAAACACATTTGTTCCAGAGTGAAGCTTGGTTGGACTCACAGCTCAGTTTGCCATTGGGACCTTAGGAAGAGGGGTAGGCTTGGTTTACGCTTCCCAAAGGGAAGAGATTGTAACAGCAGCTTGGAGTATACCAACTCAACCAGCCATTGCTGTTGACCCTTCCACCTCAAGAACAAGTCATTTCTAGCCCTACTTTGACAGCAAACAAGAGGAACACACATGTGGCAAGGACAACACATAGGCAGGAATGATAGGACAGGATACTGCCTGTGTGTAGTAAGGACACGTGTGGAAGGACAGCAGTACAAACCGATAGATGTCCATAGAGGATCACCGGACAGATGACATGGGGCAAGGTCAGGAAGGAAGAATGGCTGGTGGGTAGAAGGAGACGTTAAGAATGGCAGTGCTCTGGGTGTTGGGCTACTACTCTAAGGCTTCCTTCTCTCTGGGAGCTGGCCTCTTCTGCTATAGCTAGATCATGGAAAGTTTATTTTCCACAGAGGCAGGTGGGAAGCATTAGGAAGCTCTCACAACTCAAGGCTGGGGCATTCCTAGTTCCTCCGCCAGCTCACGTGATTCGATTGAACTCTTATACATCTTGACAGAGCAATGGAAGCAGGAGGGGAGGTCTGTTCTCCAAGCTCTTTGCTTCTTGATCCCCACAATGAAGGCTGGCATTCTCAAGGCTTCCCCCTGGCAATGAACCTATGGCTACAGCATGCCTTCTTTGTGATTCAGAAGACTTATTCTGCCCCTGTTTGCACCCTCATTTTACCCCCTGTATATTTGTGGGGCTTTCTAAGACAGCAGAACCCCACAACAGGGAACAGATTTCATCTGATTTTAATAAAATCATCTTTAGAAAAAGCCCCAGCTACATAATTTCTGAAGGCACTCTCTGCATTATAAGATGAAATTGCTATATGTATATTACATCACATTGGCCTCAGGTTTTTTGTTTGTGTGTGTGTGTGTGTGTGTGTGTGTGTGTGTGTGTGTGTGTGTGGTTTTTTTTTAAACTAGCTCAGCTCCAAGTCTTCTGTTAACAAGGCACAAGTACTTAGCATGATGTGGATAAGCAGATCTCCACAGGGCAATTGTGGGGAATAGCAGGAGAGATAGAAGCTTTTTGGCTCTGCAATGTGGGAGACGTCCATCTCACTCCCCATTCAGCTACGTGCTGCCCATTTTGCAGATGTTGCACTAGGTACCCCATGCACATCGTAGGAAACACCATCTTCTAGTTCACTTGGTTTCTGCAGGGAGATGGAGGGTCTCAGGGAAGTTATAATTACATCCATTATTTGTGAGGACACACATTTTTAAAGTTCACTGTGCAAATTATAGCCAACACACTCTTTTTTAGCAAAAAAGAAAACAATGACCACATTATTGCTCTCTTTGCCATTGTCACAGGCATAAAGCTTGTGATAACTATACCTCCATGTTTACATGATTCCATCTTTGCATAAACCATGTGAGTCCTTAAGGTTTTTTAGTTTTGTTTTTCAAGACAGGGTTTCTTTGTATTGCTTTGGAGTCTGTTGTGGAACTAGCTCTGTAGACCAGGCTGGCTTTGAACTCGCAGAGATTCACCTGCCTCTGCCTTCCAAGTGCTGGGATCAAAGGCATACACCACCACCACCCAGCTTGTTTAGGCTCTTGTCAGTGCTTGCCATCCTAAATGTTCACTTGCTGCTATCTGCATCGACATGATACACCTATGTCACTGTAGGGAGCCCTGGCAGAATCCCATATGCAGAAATCAAGCCTGAGCAGAAAGCAACTTGTCTAACATGCCCAGCTGGTTGCAGGCAGATCCACTGTCAGCTACCTGGAGTATCACTGTGGGAAATCCTGAGTCCTTTCTCTCTCCATGGAACCTTACTGGCTTCTCCAGGCAGATCCTTGTGTGTGCCCTCTACAAGCTCTACTTCATTACTGTTTGCAGTGTGTAGAATGTCTCCTCTAAAGCTGGCAAAGTATGGGATGAGGCTTTTCCCATAAGCCCAGTGCTCGGCCCACAGTCTGAAAGGGACATGGGAAGCCTTCAGTACATTTCACTTTACGAATCAAAAGGGATGAAAGGAGGAGGCACATATTTCTGGAATCAAGCTCCAGTCAATTCTTCCTTTCCCCATAAGCATTAGGGAGTTGTTTATCACATTTAATTTCCACAGCAATGAACAACAATCTAAGCATACCTTACTCACTCGTCCACCATTTATATAACAACTTTACTAAGTGCTTTCTACATGGTAGTCAGTGTCTAAAAGAAGGGTTCACAACGTTTGTATTTCCAATCAATGGGAAATCAGAGTTAAAACAATATGCAAGGTAGACTTGTCCTAAAGAAGAATGCTATAGGTGTAGTTACCCAAGAGAAGGAGGCTATCTTGAGCTGATTGAAAGGCTCCACGTTCTATGCCATTCAAAGGAGAGCTGGTCTCTGCCTGTCATCTGTGGTTTCTGATGACCTCAGACTCCAGCAATCTTGCCTTGATCCAGATTGTGTGTTACCTGGACCAAACCACTCACAGCTTTTTCCTCCGCACTAAAGTGAGAAGTGGGTGCTTTGAGTGGGTAGAAAGACCCACTCTGATGGGAGATGTCATTCTGTATATGTTTCTCATACTGGTTAATAATAAAGCACTGTTGGCCAATAGGAAAGGAAGATAGGAGGGACTAGGAGACAAGGAGGAAAGAGGAAGTAGGAAGGAGGGTCAAGATGGAGGGCCTGGAGAGAGCTGGACGCCAGCCGCCTCCCCGGTAAGAGAAGGCCATGTGAAAATACATAGATCAGCAGAAATGGGTTAATAATTAAAGGCAGAGCTAGCCGATAAGAAACAAGAAACCGGGCCAACAGTATTGTATCAAAAAAAAAAAAAAAAAAAAAAAAAAAAAAAAAAACAAAAAAAAAAAAAAAAAACACTCAATTGCAGCCTCTGTCTCAGGGCCACAGTCAGGGCTGGCTGGCACCCAGGCAAGGAAAGATCTGCCTTCTGTACTTATATATCTCCTGAATTTGTTTGCTTATGCCCAGTCCTCAGTGAAAAAGGACAAATTGTCATTTGCCTCACCTCAACCCTCTGTGGACTTGCTGGCTTGGTACTCTCAATGAAATGACTCTTTCTAGACTTGGAGACAAAATTCTTCAAACTTTTTCCCAAGGGAGATTAAAATTCATAATCATCAGTGACACCAAGTGACATAATGAGACACACACACACACACACACACACACCTTCTGCTGGGGGAATATAGTGGAAATGACAAGAGGGAGAGAGGAATTGTGTTAACTGTCAGGTGGGGTGTGTAAAGTCTGGGGGAACCAAATTCCTAAGTGGAGAGGCATTTTTCTTCCCAGTGAACTTTCACTTCCATCCCACAAAGGGCAGGTCTTCTAATGCAGGAATCATAGCCCAGGAGCTGTCCCCTTCACCTTCCCAGTCAGATTAAGAGAGAAAGAAAGTGACCCGGAAACTACTCACCATCAATGGAGAGACAGCCTTATTCAGATCTGGAGCAACAGGGTCTCCAGAACAGGGAAACTCACTTGACTTCTCTCAAATCCCTAGTGTGATTTGCTTAAGGAATTTGGGTCAAGCCTCTGGTCTGCTAGGGCCTTCTTGCAGCTGACTTCCCTGTGGCCCCTTGTCACTACTCCACAGTGAGGTAGCTAGAGCCAACAAGATTGGGCTTTCTGGTCAACCACAAGCCATAGTACCCTGGAGTGTCAGGTATGGAATTGGGTGATGTGGAAGGGAGGACCTGTCCATGTCCACCTCTGGTGACTCTGGCCCTTGATGCAACCATCTCCTCTTCATATGGAGGCTGAATATTCATCCACAGTTCAGCTGAGGCATGAGCACTTTCCAAGTGCTATTCTTTGTCCATCATACAAGTATGGGGTGCCATTGTGAAACTCCAAAGTCCCCCATTCCTAAGTAACTCAATTAATCCTCAGTTGAAAATGTTGGCTTCACCTGTAATCCAGGAATCAAGTGACAGGTAAGAGCAGGAACTTGTTCCTCTTGGGATATGAGAATGTTGGAGAAGAGGCTTGTGTGTTGTATTCAAATCTACTTAGCTCATCCTGGTGAGCTGCATGAAGGGTTAAGAGCTGGGAATATGTTATTAACCAGTCTGGGTGCTTAGAGGCCCCAGATCTCAAAGTTCTCTGTGATGTCTTAATTTGAGCCTTTGGCAGTATCAGTATCTGCCATCAGCCCAGGCTGGCCAGACTGGTTTTTCTAGTAGCTATGTCCCCCTAAGATAATGAGGTCCCAGTCTCATTAACTTTCTCTAAGTTTTTCAAGGAGATGGACTAGACGTTTAGCCTTGACAAGTCAAACTATTGGTGTGCTACTGTGAGCACACTGGGTGACTTCCATTAAATTACCTTCCAGGGAGATAAGCCCTTCTAAGTGATTAGCCTGTCCCTAAACTAACACTATTTTCCAATCACCCACCTGTCACTCACAGCTGCTGTGACAACTGCATGAGTGTGGCAGCAACATGGTAACCTGGGGGTTCTTATTTTTTATGCTATTTGGCTTATGGGTTGGGGACAGAGTGGACAGCAGCTAATGCAAAAGGATGCCTTATCCTTGTCTCTGCCATAAGGGCCAAGCGTACTGTCAGCTACCTGGAGATGTAGGGAGAAGTTCCATGATGTTGATTTACCTTCAATTTGTCTCAAAGGATGTCTTTTCTAGGGTAAAGGTGCCACATGTCAGGAGTTACCAACATGTCAGACTCAAGCTAACAATCATCCTAAAGCCATACTCTCCCAACCGGTTACCATGATTTCTACCAGCCCTCATACTTGCAATACAAATAATCCACATTGTAGAACCAATAGCCATCTACCCTCAAATCTCAAATGACAGACATCTCATCTCTCAGCACCACTGAAGTTCTCTACTGAATGTGCAAATCACCGGAATTTTGTGCACATTTTTCATCAACAAACAAGTGCTGTAGTCAAGCAAAGTCACTGAAAACAGTTTACAAAAGGGACTATTTCTAAAGTGACACTCAGGATACAGAATAACCCCAGAGAAAGTGCAGATCTAGGTGATTAGTAACTGTGTGCCCCAGAAGTGGGGTGGGTACAGCAAATGATGAATGTTTGGATAAAATTGATTTAGTAAGACTGTGTTGCAGGCAGGGTAGAAACGAACCCTCAGGGAACATTCTTCCCTTGAAAAAGATCACATGCTATTTCATAGCAAAGCAACATAGGTCTTCATTAAGAAGTCCTAGGAATCTACGGTATGACCGTGAGAATGAGAAGTAGAAAACCTGAAGTGAGGCCCCATTGGTATACACCCAAAGCAGCAGGTCTGAAGTTATCCTCTGCAGTGAGGACAGTTCCATCAGATGTGATTTGACACTCTAGGACCAAGCAGCTTGTTCTGAACTGGAAATGTTGGCTTTAACATTAGTCCTGTGAGTACCTAGAAGGGACTGAATATGCGAATACGCGAAGGCTTGATTAGGAAGAGTGACATGGGGGAGGGCCTGGGAAGGCTGGAGAGCTTTGTCTGCAGCCCAAAGCCAATGCCAGTGAAGGAGAAACAAGAGAGGCTGGTGAAGGTATGCTTGGGACAAAGGGCTGTCACAGCTGTCTGTGGCAGGTCATAGTTCTCTGCTTTAAGACAAGGAAAATAGACTTGAAATCCAGGGACACTGACAAAGGCAATGGGGAATTAAGAACACTTTTAAGGCTAGGAAATGGTGTGAAAAGCAAAACTGGTACTGAGTCTGGTGAAGCATCCATCAGCTCTCAAGTCCCCACTTCTTCTTTTGTAAAAAGACTTTCCAGGTGTAAAATTATAAAATTAAATAATGTTCTAAGCCATGGGGTTGCTAATGACTGGCAAAGTTTCTATAGAGACGAGCACTACAATGTCATAGTGTTTAGACTGCAAATCCAGTCCTCATGGCCATTGGGTTGTGCAGGACTCTAAGGAGCTGTGGGGCTGCCTGGAGACCAGAGGATCCTCAGTGCATTTGAGGCTGACTCATTTTTATACCCACCATGCCTAGCAAACAGAGAAATGACTTTGTGATATGCATGCACAAATGAACAAAATACAGCTTGGGAAGGGAAACAGAAAAGAGGATTTAGATAAAAACAACATGAGTTATTGGAGTTTGGTTGTAGGCAGGGTATATGCACCCCATAAGGCAGCACAGCACTCTTACTCTTCAACTTTGTTCTGATTGGTTGATGCTGTGCTGTAATGATTGTTGCACCTGCAGATCTAGGCTACTGCATTGTCTGGAATATTTGGAACTGTCTTTTCAAGTAAAAACAACTTATTTCTGATGGCCACCGCCCTGTTTTTACATCCTCCAGTCACAGGAGCAGTTCTCATAGGTAGAGTTGGACAAGGGCAGCTTTCAAAAACTATTTGTCAAGCTAGGCGTGTTAACTAGAATAGATGAGACAGAAGGATTACTGTGAGTTTGAAGCCAATCTGGATTGTATTGTGAGTTCCAGGTCAGATTGTGCTAGTCCTTCTCCTTCTAGTCATCAATCTCCTAAAAAAATATGAAAAGAAAACCCCAGGTTATTGTTGTATAAACTTGTTAGCAACTGATTTATCAAATGCACAGTATATTTATTGAGAATTGCTGCCAATTCCATCACAGGAAAGAATTCATGCTATTGTTTTCTCATTGTCCTGTTAACTACGCTCACAGCTAAAGGTGACACATTCCTTACTGTCCTTGGACCACAAGCAGTATTTATTTCTTCCTTAAGTTTGGAGGAAATACTGAACAAAGGCTTAAGGAAAGTGACCTGACACGTCATAAGTGCTTGAACTCACATGGTATTTGAGGCAAAGGATGTGCTGGAGGAAAAGAGTAAAAGCTCCAGGCTTTAAAGCCAAGTGCATAAGACACAGAACGTGTGGATCCCATGCAGAGACAGGAAGAAACAAGAGAAAGCCCAGGAGGTAATAGCAAAGGGATGGCTCAGTTCTCCTGGGTAGTGGTACTGAGTTCAGGCCAAGCATTTTTATTTCATTTTAAAAACTTCATTGGTATTTATTATTATTTTGTTTCATGTGTAGAAGTAGGTTGTTCTTATTTATGTATGTATATGTACTGTGTGTATGTCTGGTACCCACAGAGGCCAGAATTGGGCATCAGATCCTCAGGACTGGAGTGACAAATGGTTGTAAACAGACATGTGGGTCCTGGGAATTCACTTTGGGTCCTCAGAGTGCACAAACCCAGAGCTGACATTTGAAATATGCTTGGGTTCTACTTGAATCTTACAATTGAAAAGGCATGACAATATTAATTACAAGTCAGACACGGATTTTAATTGTCTTGTACATAATGAACTGATCTCATATCTGGATTGCTCCTAGGTGGGCTGGAAAGTCACAGGGTACACTTCCATGAGGGTGATGGGGCAGGAAGCTGGAAGTCCTGTGCACGCAGACTCTTAAGAAAAGTGATAAGCTGTCTCACACAAGTCAGAACTGCCTTTCCAGTAGGATTTCAATTCCCAACACCTGCATGCCAGCTCACAGCACATACATAGCTCCAGTTTGGGGGATCTGATGCCCCTCTTCTGGTCTCCTCAAGAACTGCACACACATTGTGCTCAGACATACATTCAGACAAAACATTTATACACAGAAATAAAGTAAATCTTAAAAAACAAAGCCTTTCACATCATGAGAGTTCCTGTGTTTCTGATAACGGATGTAAGCTTTTGCACAGCAATGACTCTGTCCACTCCTCTTGGACACACACTGTTACTGTCATCTGGCTCTGCGTGTTTCCTTGAGGTTATTCCTTGGGGGGGAATGCCACTTTGGAAATCGCCCCCTTAACTGTTTTCAGTGACCTGGCTTGATTATGACACTTGTTTCTTGCCCAAAGATGTGCACAAACTTCTTCAACTTCTGTGGACTTTCACACTCAGAAGACAGCCTCACAATACAGAAGACACAATATAAAGTCACAGCAAGATCTGGGGACCCCATTAGCATAGAACATGGATCGAAGCCAGTCAAGGGTAATGCTGACAAGTGACTTGTCACAGTTTCTCTGTATTTCAGTTATTAAAGGGTTTGTGAGGTCCAGCGTTAAAGGGATGGAAATATATGTGGCCCGGTCACACTGCAAAGTATATGGGATAGGAGTTGGAAAGTTACATTGTGGTATCCAATTTGTAAAATAATTCTGCTGAAACACACTTTTAATATCTGTCATTTTAAATTAGATAAACTTAAGGCTTGCAATGTCATATTTTGATATACATAAACAGGTACATTACTACAATCAAATTAACATAGTTATCATAGTAATTTGGATAAGTGATTGTGTGTTGAGTACCTAAAATACACTCTTAGCACATTTCAAACACACAGCCCTATAGTCTGTATGCCCCCACACGAGATCTCTAGACTTATCTATGTTACATTACTTAGTAGCTTTGACTTACATCTCTCCAGCTGCCTCCTGTATTTCTATGTATCACAGCCTCCCAACATCTGTGAAGACAGGCATGGCTGACCCAGCTGGTCTTTATTTTAGTGGATGCACCAATATGTAATACAATAGTCCCTTCCTATGACTGTGGTACAGGAATTTTTTTCATCATTTATTATGTATCTGCAAAGAACTTTTAAAGACTGACATGGCCATAAACAAAACTTCCAAATTCAAGAGGTAGAGGCATTATAATCTACATTATCTTTTGCCGTCCATGGGCACCTATATATACATGTATACACATAAATAAAAAACTTTTAAAAGAGTGGCTGTAGATATGGGTCAGTTGCTACAAGCATATTTTGTTCTTGCAGGTTCAGTTCCTAGCACCCACGTTAAGTGGCTCACAATCACCTGTCACTCTCTAGCTCTAGATCTGGGCTTTTAGGGCATCTAAACTCACATGTGTATGTGTGTGCGTGCGTAAATACACACACACACACACACACACACACAACCACTTTAAAATAAATCTTTAAAAATTGATAATCAAGAAAGCCTAAATGAAACTCTTGAAAAAAAAAGTGAAACATACAACTATATTTAAATTTTTGTATGGAAGTGTCTGCACAATGTTCACATGGCCATGAGCAGGTCTGGGTTATGAAAAAAATGAAAAGCAAAATGAAGGAGGATCAAGAAGCAGTAAGTAGCTAGGCATGGTGGCCCATGACTTTAATCCCAGCACTTGGGAAGCAGATGCAGGAGGAGCTCTGTGAGTTTAGCCTTGCCTACAAAGAGAGTTCCAAGATAGCCAGGGCTACACAGAGAAACCTTGTCTTGAAAAACCAAATAGTAATAAAAAATAAAAAGAAAAGAAGCATAAAGAGCAAAAATTAAAATGACTAACAGCATTAAAAGATAAATATAATTTAAGATTCTGTGGCAACAAATTTGAAAATGGGGGTAATCACTGGAAAAGAAGAGTAAAAATATCTACTTATGCAGATGAAATGATTGTAAACCAGGAAAATATGAAGGACTCATCTAAATCTTTCAGAATTATAAGAATTTTTAAAGGCTGGTGGATCCAAAATTATTTGAAAACATCATTACTTCTTCTCTAGAAATTAAAATAGGGATGAAAAATGCCCTCAAAATAGTGACAAAAAATGTATGTCATGCTGAATAGTCAGAGATGTAATGGAGAGGTGATACTCAGGTCATGGGAAGATGGAGCACGATGGTGAATCAGAAGATACTCCTATGAACTACAGGTTTCCCTGTCTGTGAGTGTATTTTATCAGTGATGACAGGAGAGAGCTTTGGCGTATTTGTTTCTGGTAATTGGATAAGTGATCTAAAACTTTTAGAGGAAAACATAACTTGCAAGAGAAAGGTATATTTTGGAAAAGTAACTAGAGACAGGGCATGTGACTTTCTCAATGGTTACTGGAACCTGGGCAGACAAGTAATCCACCTTAGTGTCCTGGCTTTGGATTGTACTGCACATTCAGCGACAGAGTTCAGATGTGTGAGTGAATAATAAACGAGGTAAAGCAGAGCTCTTGAGTAAAATCCAGCATGTAACGTGGTGCCATGCAGAGGCAGGAGAGCGTTCCTAATCAATCTTCCTTTCAAGTCAAAACCTCCAGGAGGGAAGATAGATACAGTGGACTGTTAGTTACACCATCTTAAGGCAAAGGAAGCATAAAGCACAATAGGTCTTCACAGTCAGAGTATATGCCACATAATATGCTTAGTTTTTTAGACTATAAAATAACTCACTATAATTTGACAAAAGGAACTTGAAAAGAGTAAGAAACATGCATGGGCCATTTATGCAATGGCCAAGAAACAAGAAAAGCTCTTCAGAGTCCCTAAGGGTGAAAAGACGACAGATACACTAACAGGGAAGTTAGGCTTCATGCCCATCATGTTGGTTACAATATAAAGAGTATGTAATGTTGTTTTGTGCTGGCAAAATCATGAGGGAGGGAGCAGGGTCACACAGCATGGATGGAATGAGAAATGTGATGTCCTCTTAGAGATACAGTAGCATTATCTATGGAAAGTTTAAGACAGACAAACTCTAAGCAGGCCTGATGGCATGGTGTTATAACGCCCGATATTGGGAGGCTGGAGTAAGAGGACTGCAAATTCAAGGACTACCTGGGCTAGAGAGAAAATGTGAAGCTTTGTGAGACCCTGTCTCACAGACAAAATGGGGGTGGGGGGGTGAGATAAGGACTTAGCTCAGTGGGAGAGCACTTGGCTGGCTGACACAGGGCCCTAGGTTCAGCATCCAGCCAGCCAACCAAGCAACACACAAAACAACAACAAAATACAAAAAAAAAAAAAAAAAAATAAGCAAACAAACAACAACAAAAATGCTCTTCCAGCCAACAGTCCCTTCCCAGAAACTCTCCAAAGGGAAATAAACTCATCAGAATGCAATGTGTTTTTCATTATTTGTTTTCATGTTTGTTCCTGTGCAAATTGTGCAAAAGTTAGGAAGTATTTCTAGGAATAGGGGAATGGCTAAATAAATTATGGTTCACCCCTGAGATGGGGCAACACTGTCACCAAGAATGGATTAGAGTTGTGCTGGCCAGCAAGGACGGCTTTAGAAGGTGTGGTTAATGGAGTCAAGCAGATGACATGGTGTGATGTATCATATGGCTTGTTTTTATAAACTAAATAATGATCAAAAAGCACCTTGTGTGTCTGTGTGTTTGTGTCCACATGCAATTGTAGAGCCATGGGAAAATAGGAATGACACTAAATAGATTATGATGAGGGTAGTTTGGGAGCTGACATGTATGATGGAGAAAGGAAGCACTGAGCCAAAAGCAAATGTTAAAAGAAAAGCAAAGGAGAGGCCCGCACATATGACTTTACCCACGCACTGATCCCCGAGTTGTCAGGCACACGCATTTAGGACAATGCCTGAAATCACTTGGTCCACTTGAGACTTCTTGACTTGCAGGAAAACTTGTTGTTCCATGTGTGACACTGTTCCTATACATTCTCCAGGAAAGAATATTTTATTCTTGTTATTAATTTTTAAATTTTTTTGAGATTATAAAATAATTACATTCCTCTTTTCCTCCCTCCAAGTCCTCCCATACACCCCTTCCTACTCTCCTTCAAACACATGACCTCTCTTTCACTAATTATTGCAAGCATATATGGATATAGATTTGCATATATATTCCTAAATATAACCTTTTCTTAATCTGGGATTTTTTTTTAAATTATTGTTTGTTTATTGAGACAAGGTCTCTTTTAGGCCAGGCTGGCCTCAAATCCCTGTGTACAGAAGCAGTCTAGGGTTTTAGGCCTATATTGTCCTGCTAGTCTTCTGACTGTAGGATTCCTAGGCCTTAACACATTGTTTCCTATGACCCTGAGTTTTAGCTCAGAAACAGTACTAGAGAATCTTCCACATGCCCACAAAAGTGGATTTCCCTGTGGAGTTTCCGAATCTATCCTTCTTGTCCATACCTCCTTCTCTGAAGTGACCCTCTTATCTACCTTTCTAGGCAAAGCAAGTCAAGTTACCTTGAGTAGATCTTCTTGAGGCCATGCAACTTCTCCATCCACATCCAAGAATCCAGAGGGAAAAGCATTATACCATAGGTACCCAGTGAAATGAACAGTTGCTCACTGGGTCACAGGCCTTAGAAATTTAGAGGTGTCTAAATTGTGAGGTCCTTCAAAGTCAACTAGAAGCCAAGACTTGACTGAGAGTCCTCCAATGAGCCCATGTGTCTCGAGGCTCATGTTTCGGCCTCCTTGATGTTCACAAAGTGCTTTCCCGTTTTACATTCCAGCTCCCATCTGTACACCCATTGCCCCGTAATCTCCTTGTGCAGCACTGGGAACCATCGAAGAAGACTGCAAGGGTGTGGTCAGACAAAGAGTCCAGCTTCTTGCTACATTCTCTTCATTTCATTCCAAGTTGACTTTTAAGAGCCATTCCTCACTTCTTCTGTCAATTTCTGAACTCTCAGAGTGAGAAAGATACTTTTCCTCTAAGTCACTGACACTTCAAGCCAAGTAATTGCAGAAAGGACCCAGAAAGCTATTTAGAGATGCCACACACAAGAACAAGTCACCGTTGAAGACATAATAAATAGATGAGAGAGATTCAGTATAATCCTGGGATGCTTTGTTACACAGCAATGATTAACTGACTCTCTACCACTTCCTCCAAGCAAAGGCAGGCTGCTCCTGATTCCTGCAAGCTCCCTGAGTGACCTTTGGAACACTGTGGGAGTGCTAGAATCTTTTGTATTCTTGTCCTCTTTGACATTGCCCTTAGGCAACCAAGCTATAAAGATACCAGCCCCACCAAGGGGTGAATGAGTGACCTCACCAAAAGAACTGAAGCTCTCATTCCTGGCCAGCATCAACTCTTAGGCATGAGGGAAGCCATCTTGGATTTCTCTCTTAAAGGCTGGCTCCTGAGTAACCACAGCCAAAACTCACAGAAAGATGCCTCAGCCAACCCACAATTTTGGCAAATAGTATTTAGTGGTTGTTTTAAACCACTGAAGTTATTTATAAAGCAGCAGGGTATTATTACTATAGGGTTTGGTCATTTGAATTCAATCTATACTTTTCTAACTTTCTGTGTACAACGAGGCATGTTTTTTTACTTCCCTTTTAGGAACCTGGGAAAAAAACATTCCTGACACCATCACAAACAATCCCTATGCACTCCACACTGTAAAACTCACAGGAATCAGATGACTGCAAACACAGGCACAGCATCTTCTTTCAACTCTTCAGTATCCCGTTCCCAGGGCAACAGGGATTGGCCACCCGGAGTGTAGCACATCTTGACAAAACAAAGTGTTTTCATGCAGCGACTGATGGACTGTTGTCTCATTTTCTTGGAACTTGGAGGTGTCACAGGTGAACCCAGTGGTGCTTTAGACTTAGCTAGCCATATTTGCAGATATCCCTGTGATCCCTCACTCCCCCAACCCCCAGAGACAGTTCTGCAAAGAGGGCATCTTCCCAGAGGATGGAAGGCTGGGAGGTCTCCTTGGTCAAGGGCTTGTAACTTTGTCACTGATGGCAACTGCAATTAACTGTTTTTTTTTTTTTTTTTTTTTTTTTTTTGAAAAACCTACTAGTGTGTTGACCAAGGTGCCATGTACTTTGACTAATTTTGTTAGTTCTTTACCATTTTTCACAAGAAAACTGAGACACACTTGGATTTGCTGACAGTTCCAAGCTCATGCAGTAAACTGGCAAAACCTCAAATCTTAGCATACATCTGGCTCTAGTGTGGCTACTCGTGTAGTTAGAATCTGCACCAAGAAGTAGTAAATATAGCTACCTATAAAAATTTCCCAACTAGAAATTTCCCAATCTCAAAATTTAAACATCATTTACATTTATTATGAATCAAAAAGCCAATATGACTGAGAGCATAGTATGTCCCTGGCTGTATCAGTTCCTATAGAAAGTGATAAAACATATGAGTTACAATGAAAAATAGCATTTGAAAATCTTGGCTCTAAGGGGGCTTATACTATTTTGAAGCTATCAGGCTTTCACAGAGAAATAACCATGGAACAAGACAGGATGTAATAATTTTTTTTTTTTAAGAGTAGAGGAATTCAGAACCCTCATCCTTGCGGGGAGGCTGCATGTTGTGTCTCAGGCTCTCTCTTCCTTAGAGTGAAACCCCAGCTTTCCCTTCAGGGTGTCACCACACTAAAAGATAGCTCACTAGGCCAGGCTAACCTGTGTTGGCAAGCAGAGGAAAGAAAAGAAAATTTACTTCGAGGTTTAAGATGATCAAAACTGATTACTTCTCAAGAGGCTTAGAGACCCAGTGCTGTAAACACAGCTGGGGAAACACTTGAATGTGAGTCCATAAAAACCCAGCAAGGAATCGACCCTTCTCTCCTGACAGGATCCGGCACTCTGGACAGGAGTCCATAGCAAAGCAGTAGATATTTAGACAAACTTGTTGATGGGGAGAAAAGAAGACTAAATATAGGCACCTCACCTAGGAGTGCACCACAAACAACTCGCTTATTTTGTTGAGGTAAAGACAAAAGGATTATCCTCAGCTAAGCCACCGAGTTGTGACTCAGGGATGTTACTCAAACAACCCTTTAAAAACAACTCAAAAGTTAGAGTGCTAATGGAATTATTTTTAATTTGTTTTAGATTTGTTTATATGTGTGGGTGTTTTGCTTGCATGTGTGTGCATCATATATATGTGCCTGGTATCCATAGGGGTCAGAAGAGGGCATCGGATTACTTTGACGTGGAGTTATGGATGGTTGTGAGCTACCATTTGCTGAGAACAGAACCTGGTTCCTCTGCAAGAGCAACAAGTGTTAACCACTGAGTCATATGTCCAGCCCATAGAATTATTTTTGATTGTATGAAAAGAAAATTAACTTGTTGATGAAGAGCCAACAATAGGAACTAAATTGATTTCTTTTACTCAGAGATGTTCTTCACTAAGCAAGCCTTCTATTCCCCCAGGACAATGAGCATCCATTGTATAGATTCAATACACTAACAATAATTCTCAGGCAAAGGGATGTAAATGCCAATATTTACTTCTTATTGCTTATTGAGGTTTTTGAACCTTTTCAAAACAATATTTAGTGTTTTTCTAATGAAAAGATACTCTGCACCAAGGAGCAATTAACCCTCTTAATTTTCTCCACAAAAGACATTCTAGATATCATTTAAGTAAATTTTCCTGGATTATTTTTTTTTCTGTCAAGTAAATCATTACGTTTAACTCATTTTAAAAACAACTTTCCCTTCTGGAGTAATCTTATAATTAATTTTTATTCTTTTGTGGATACACGTCAAGGTTAATGGTATTTTGATGCAGGATTTGAGCTTTGGAAAAAAATCCATCTGAAGAGGAAAGAAATTAAGTCTTAAGAATGTATTTCTCAGCTGTCTCACTGTGTTGCACATTAGCCAGAAACACACAAAGTACTTTCTGAGATAATAATGGCTCAGAACCTCGTTCTTTGGGATAACAAGGCTCTGTTGTTGCAGGTGGCCTTCTACTCAAAAAAACAAAGACAGAAACATCCATTGAATTAGCCTGTTTACACGCGTTGAGCCATGCTAATGAAGCTGAGCCATCAAGTGCCCAGTGTAGTGCCCTTTTATGTAAGGGGAAGCCTGCCCGACTTCACTAGCCCCAGGTGCACATACTATCCTGCATCTCTACAAAGACACACGAAACATTGTTTAGCTACTTACCAGTTGATGAGCCTCTCCCATCCCTTATTTTGTATACTATGAACAACGAATATGTAAGTTTTGAAAGAACAAAATTTTCAATTGTGTTGAGCATAAATCTAGGAGTAGACTGAGTCATATGGTAATTCTATGTTTAACTTTTGCTGAAGAGTAGGCTGGCTTTCAAAGTGGTTGAGTCTTTTTATAAACCCACCAACTATGCACGAAGGCTCTAATCTATCCATACTCTTTCTAATTTTTGTTATTGTCTGTGCTGTCTCCTATAGCTATCCAAAGACTGTAACATAACCAGAGTCAGCTGTGCTCTTGTAAATTAAGAAAGTACTTTAAAAAGTGTCAGAAAATGCAGCAGGAGCTATGGTATGGTCATAGTTCTAAAAAGATCAAGGGAGATGGGTGTGGTAGCACACACCCTTAATCCCAGCACTTGGGAGGCAAAGACAAGCGGCTCTCTCTATACCAGAATGTGGAAAGAGCTTCCATGCTCTGGGCATGGCAGCATTAATGTTGTGAAAATGGCTAGGCATCAAAAAGTATTCAATGTGTTCGCCTTAAAAATTCCAACATAATTTTTTCACAGAAATTAAAAATCATCCTTGAATTTCTTATGGAAGTAACAAATGACTGAGGACATCCAGAACAAAACCAAATATTAAGCATCATTAACAACAACAACAACAAAAACCTGCTGGAATTATCTCCATACCAGATCTCATTTATGCAATAATAGACAATAAACTGGAGTTACATACAAAACTTGTACTGACATTAAAACAGAGTCACTTATTCTCTGATCTACACAGCGAGTTCTAGGCCAGTCAGGGATACACAGTGAGACCCTGCCTTTAAAGGGAGGAGAGGAGGGCTGGAGAGGTGGCTCAACAATTAAGAACACAACACAACACTTACTGCTCTTCCAGAGGACCTGGATTCCCAGAACCCATACCTTTTTCTGGTCTCTTCTGGCACGAGGCACCCACATGGTGCACTTAAATATATGCTGGCAGAACACAGTAGAATAAAAATTTAAAAAAAGATTAAAGACTAGTGTTAATCCCAAAGACGGGAGAAGAAAGACAACCGACTCAAATCATCATAGCCAAATTAATTTAAGCAAACTTTTTTATTATGTACTTGGGCTGCCTTTGCCTAAGGCAGGGTTTGAGAGGTCAGCATTGGATGTAAGGAAGACAAGGTTTGTATAGCTCAGGGGACAAGGGGTTTCCAAACGGGGATTTGACAGGCAAAATAGACAGGATTAGAGGACCAGAGCAAAAGCCTAACAACTTAGTCCTAACAACTTCTTGAAATAAAGACATGATTGCAATTAAAAATTTAAATTAGAATCAACCTTGTTTTACATGTCAATCCCAGTTCCCTCTCCCTTCCCTCCTTCCCTGCTCCCCACCGGTCCCATCCCCTTTCTTCTCAGCAGGGAGGGTGAGACCTTCCATGGGGATCTTCAAAGTTTGTCATATCATTTGGAGCAGGGCTTACCCTCTCCCCCATGTGTCTAGGCTGACAAAGTCCATTTGTAGTATACTAGGGATAAATGCCAGAGGGCCCATAGATTGCGCAGACCTCCTAACTGACACCCACATTCAGGGGGTCTGTTCAAATCAGCCCTATGCTGGTTTCCCAGCTATCAGATTGAAGTCCATGAGCTCCCCCTTGTTCAGGTCAGCAGTTTCTGTGGGTTTCCCCAGCCTGGTCTTGACCCTTTTGCTCATCACTCCTCCCTCTCTGCAACTGGATTCCAGGAGTTCAGCTCAGTGTTTAGCTGTGGGTGTCTGCTTCTGCTTCAGCTACTGGATGAAAGCTCTCCAATGGCATTTAAGGTAGTCATCAATCTCATTATCGGGGAAGGGCATTTAAGGTAGCCTCTCCACTATTTCTTAGATTGTTAGTTGTGGTCTTCCTTGTAGATCTCTGGACATTTCCCCAGTGCCAGCTTTCTCTTCAAACTATAATGGCTCCCTCTATTATGGTATCTCCTTTCTTGCTCTCCTCTATTCTTCCCCTAATATAATCTTCCTGCTCCCTCATGTCCTCCTCTCCCCTCCTCTTCTCCCCTTCTCTTTCTCCTAACTCCTTTAACTCCTTCTCCCCTCCCCCCATGCTACCAATTTGCTCAGGAGATCTTGTCCCTTTCCCCTTCTCCAGGGGACCATGTATGTTTCTCTTAGGGTCCTCCTGTAACAAGATAGTCTTTTTTATTATATATATATATAATATATATATGTTCCCTGACCCCCTCTCCCATCACCCACTCCACAGGGAGGGTGATGCCTTCCAAGAGGGATTATCAAAATCTGTCAAGTCATTTGGAGTAGGGACTAGGCCCTCCCTCCTGCCTCTATGCTAAGGGAGTATCCCTCCATGGGGAATGTGCTCCCAAAGTCCTTTTGTGCATCAAGGATACATCCTGGTTCCACTGTCTGAGGTCTCTTACACTGCCCAGGCCTTCTGAGACTCATGTTCAGGGGTCTGAGTTGGTCCAATGCTGGTTTCCCAGCTATCAGTCTGGGGGGGGCATGAGTTCCCCCTTGTAACCAGGTAGTCTTAACAAGGCAACCATATCAACCCCTTTGAAACAAAGATGGGATGCAAGATGGTTGTTAATTTTTTGAAACAAAGACATGATTGTCATTTCTGGAATAAGCAGTACCGAACCATTGTAGGTTACTGGTGGGGCATAGCTCAATCTTCGAGAAAAAGGTTTAATCATAAATAGGAATGAATCAACCTTGTCTTTACTATAAGATGGCTTTTAAGCCTAAAATGGAGACAAGTTGCTGCTTATTTAGGGGGCAGATGTATAGTTCAATGGGAAAGGGTACTTACTGTTTACGGATGAAGACCTGAATTTGAATTCCCAGCACTCATGTAAAAGCTGAGTGAGGTCATGCAAGCTTGTAACCCTAGCACTAAGGGGAGGGGCCAGAAGAGATGGGCAGGTCCCAGGAGCTTGGTCCCCAGTCAGCCATTCTAGCTAATCTGTGAGCTTTGGGTTCGGTGAGAAACCCTGTCTCAAGAGAATAAGGCAGAGACCGATAAAATAAGACCTCCTATATGGATACATACATGCACATGCGCGCACACACACACATGCACACACACACACACATGCACACACACACAAAGTTAAATTCGAATTTGCCTAGTCTGTTTGTAAATAAACACACAGAAGCTAAATTCACTTTTAAAAAGCTGTTTTATGTAGTGCTGTCAGCAGGTGAGTTGAGTTCTTGTTGCCGAGTTCTCCATCTACACTAATACAAGCAAACCTCCTATTGGATCTGGGGGAAAGGTACTATGACTGCATCTGTAGGTGATGGCTCTGTACTGTGTGGATCAGAGAGATTAAGCAGCCACTTAGAGCCTATACTCTTAGCTGGCAAACTACCCACTTGTTAAGACTTGGTAAGAGCTCATGGACTGCTTCTTCTACACAAATGATTATCATCGAAGTGAAGGTCCCAGACCAGCACACTATCGTTTGTGAACAGAGTAAAATAGCAAATCCATTACTATTCCTCCCCTGCTAACACACATGTGGGGTGGAATCTGGTCATCTATGTTCAGGTGACTCAGGCATAGGCTAATATTTAAGAGCCTCTTCCCTAGAGCAAACAAAGCAAAGACCTGAGTTTCCAGAAAAACCATGGGCCAGACCCAGTACAGGGTGATAGGTACATTCAAAACAGAGGAAGACAAAATTATTCCCTGTCTTAGATTCCAAGTGAAGTTGGCAGAAGGGCAAATTGATGTTACTTGCATTTGGGGGCAGTCAGGCTGTTCAAGGCCGAGAAAGCATCCTGCAGAGGTGATTTCGGTGCATGTACGAACCAAAGTTAAATGCTGAAGGCTATGTTTTGTTTGTTTGTGTTTTCACTCCCCTGAACAAGCTTGACCCCACCTATGGCACCAGCTCTGCTTGATTGGATGTGGGCAGGAGGTAGGTAGGCAGGAAATACATCAGGGGATATGCTTGTCCCTGATTGGACCTGATGAGAAATAAGGCCTTATGGTTTTGTCTTTTTTAAGCCTCTGCAAAATGTGACTTGTTGGCACTTCCCGGGAACCCCAGCAATCCTCAGGTTTAACAAGCATCCAAAGCATACAGACTGCCCACAGCAGCCACTGGATAGTGAGACCCTTCCTTATTCCTGTTATTTCCCAGACATTGCTAATTCCACAGCGTGGCTTTGCAAACATGGCTGGTCACTGGCTCTACCCTCGTTTCCCTGCTGTTCCTTGTTTCTCCAGCAGAGTCTCACAGAGCATGCTGACATCACCAAGGGATTGGGACCACATAGACTTCCAGCCTCCTTTCTCATCTCCAGCAGTGGGAGCTGAATTTTAAAAAAGGTCCCCAGATGATTTGGAGGTGTATGACAATCCTACAAGTTCTGTTCTAGGTACTGGAAATGACTCAGTTCTCCAAACCTGCCAAATTCTATTCCCTGTGTGATATCCTCAGCCTTGGATGCCCTTCCCTCTGCCCTTTCCTGCCTGCAAAAAAAAGATGGACATCACCCAGAACGTAGTTGGTTTCTTTATGTTTGTCTCCAACACTACACTGTGAGATACATTATAGTTTGCTGCATTTAGGGTAACAGAAGATCAGCCAGTGTACACTCGACAGAACAGTGGGTGGATGAATGAGCTACCCTATGTAGACTCAGATTCCACTTTGTCCACTGACTTGTCTAGTCAGTTCTCAGATTCATTCCAGGCAAACAGAGAGTTAAAGAGGCTTGGGAGGGACAGGGAATACAGTTTCAACCTTGGAAACATTCTGATGGCATTGTGAGTTCTCATTACATTTCTGTTTATGAGATCCTACCTCAAAAGGCAGAGACACTGCCTGAAATGAACCCTGGGTGCTGGCTTGGCCCCCAGTCTGACATCGATCTAAGACAGGGGTGCTTTGGGTCTTGGCAATGGGACTCCAGGTCCCAGGCTCCTGAGTCTCCTGATTCCTGAGTGAGGATGTTGGAGTGAGCAACCTTGCAGAACCCTCATATTCCATAGTCTTTGTGAGTATGTATGTAAGTGTGTGTGTGTGTGTGTGTGTGTGTGTGTGTGAGAGAGAGAGAGAGAGAGAGAGAGAGAGAGAGAGAGAGAGAGAGAGAGAGAGAGAGTATGTGTGTAGGCCAGACATCAATGCCGGATACCTACTTCACACTTTCTCTATTTTTTGAAACATGGCTTCTTAGTGAAGCTGCAGCTCCCTAATTTGGCTAGACTGGATGGCCAGCAACCCCAGGAATCCCCCTGTCTATGTCTACCTAAATGCAGGTATATCTCACAGCATCTGACTTTACTTTTTCTTATAGATTTATTTTATGTGTATGAGTGTTTTGCTTGCATGTATGTGTACATACCATGGATGTTTGGTACCTATGGAGGTTAGAAGAGTTTGTCAGATCCCCTAGAACCAGAGTTATGGATGTCCTGAGCCTCTATGTGGATGCTGGGAATTGAACCCTGGTCTTCTGCAAGAGCAGCAAGTGCTCTAAAGCACCTAGTCATCTCTCCTGCCCTGCACCTGGCTTTTTTATGTGGGTTTTGGGGATCTGAACTCAGGTCTTCATGTTCATGTGGCAAGCACTTTACCTGCTGAGCCATCTCCCCAGCCCCCTATAAGTCTTCTCAAGGACAAAATTCTAATTTTTATTGGCATGTAGACTTCATTGGAAATTAAGGTTTTATTTAAACAGGCCTCCAGAGGTGAATAATCCTTTCTCATGATCTGTTTTACAGGCAAGTTACACTAAGATACATGGTTCTCCTGTTTCCCTAGAGATGTTTATAAACATCATTTATTATTTATTTAGAGTCTCCAGACAAGGAGGCGATTGAACAAAACCTGACTTGGAAAGATGTGGGTGTGCACTGAACAAGAGAAGTGGATTTTCATTAAGAAAGTTGGCATTTGCTCGCAACCCAATTCTGTTTGAGCAGTTAAGTCTCTAGAAAACCCACTGACTTGTCAAAGAGAGCTCATGGATTAGAAAATACTGACAGTTTGAAGCCACTAACTTTGCATGTTAATGCCCCGGTGTTGTAGGAGTGAACAGTAAAGCCACTGTTGACACACACCGGGCCACTCAGTGTCCATAAAGTATATGCGAACTGCCCCACATGGGGAGACCACAGCTCCCCTTTTCCCCAATGTCCTTACCCAAGGCCAGCAAGTCCCTACCCCCAGCCTGCAATGGGCCATTATCTCTCATTCTGACATTTGAAGATGGAATCTGAATGCCAGGAAGGAAGTTTTCCAAATCGGTTTAAAGAACAAAATCCTCGTATTACAACAGGATACAGTAAAGAAAACAAGGGGAAAATTCATGAGAGGGGAGAAGATGAAAAGCATAAACAGAAAAATACTTCAGAGAAAAACAAGACACCCGGAGAATGCAGGGCAGTTACGTGTGTTTACTGGGAAAATGCTTGCTGCTGGAGGGGCGAGGGTGTGGGAGGGAGGCAGATCCACATGTCAGAAACTGTTCACTGTCCTCTGTGTCACAGGACTCTGACAGATATCTGCCCTGAGAAACTGGGAGACGCTAGCGTTTTCTTTCATAATTTCATTTCTGTCATAAGCAAAATATTATTCTTTGGGAAGGGGAGTTTTAGTTAGTGTTGTGTGGAATTGCACAAGAAACATGGAGACAGATTGCCCTTTCATTACACAGAGATTGGCTGGAGGCTGGCAATGTTGCAAAACAGGGTGCTGATCACATCATTCAGGGTTCAGGGTCCTAGATCAGTCACTTGGATGCCTTTGTGAGGCTAGGATGAGTGTGTGCTAACTCTGTCTACTCCAGATGAGACCATGCTGGGCTCTATGCAGTAGAGCTTTGACTCCACCTAGTATGAAATAGCATGGATGAAGAGGGGGATAAGAATAATTCTTAGAAAAGTAACATGCGCTCCTCATACTTTTTTGTCAAGAGGACTGGGCTTCAGAGTAGGAAAAGGGCATTTTCTGAATTAATAGAAAGTTAATATGACTAAGTCAGAAAAATTACATAGAGATATAAATGATCTTTTATGTATTTTTATTTTTTAATTACGTGTAGGTGTGTGTCTGTGTATGGGTATCACAAATGAATGCAGGTGCCCTTGGAAGACAGAAGAGAGCATCAGATGCCCTGGAGCTGGATTTGTCGGTGGCTGTGAGTTACCTGGCAGGGGTGCTGGGAACTGAATGGAGAAGCACACACTCATAGATGTTGCTCCACCTTCCCAGTCCCAAGATTCTATACTTTAAATATTTACAGGAAAAGATTATTCAAATTAATGAAACAATTAAACATTGTAGCAGTAGCCTCCTTTTTTTCAGAGTAAGGAATAAATTCAGTTAAACTTTTTAATATACATATCTTTAAGGTATGTATTTTTAAAGATTTTAGGCAATCTACATGTAAAAATCCATTCAAAATGGAATCATTGGTCTACATGTAAGAGAAAAAGCTATAGAACTCTTGGGAGAAAAACATAAGAGGAAATCTGTATGATCATTAAATAGATAATGGCTTCTTAGCTAGGATATGAAGGACACTCATACACACACACACACACTAAATTGGTCTTTATTAAAAAAAAAAAAAAGTTGTGTTCCCGAGGGCACCATCAAGAAATAAAATGTACCCAAGAAGTTTCATGTAGCATTCACCAAGCCTTGTTTGTAAGGTTGGTTTAAATTATGCAATGACTTTCATTCCTGCAGAACTTTTCTGTGATTTCTAGTCAATACCAACATTCTCTGAACATCAAATACCACATTTCAGTATAGATATTATCTTTCTTCAATGCTGCCTACTTAATTTTGTTATAATGTTTACAAGTTTGGTGTTCTTCCTCTCTCTCTCTCTCTCTCTCTCTCTCTCTCTGTCTGTGTGTGTGTGTGTTTAAGAACGAGAGAGGTATTCTGGCAGGATTGAACTCAGGTGCTTGTGTTTGCATGGAAAGTGCTGACCCATACCCCAACTCTAACTGTAAAATTTCTTTTGTGAAGTGAACCTAACACATTTTTTATTATTATTTAAAGTTATATTAAAGGTCAAAATTAGCTAACTTCCAGTAACTTTTCACAATTTAATATCCATGACCAATGTTAGTGGTACTTTTTTAATAGTACTTAATATGACTTTAAAGAGACTATTATGTTAGAAAAATATATTTGGACTTTTTTCAAATGCATCATTAAAACACTTAACTTCAATTATTTGACCATTCAGCCCATGCTCTGCTCTAATTTCTCACTGCAGAGGCCAAATGTCCTGTCAAGTCCATGTCTTGTTCACTGGTTTGTGTTTTTGTACAGTAACTAAAGGTTTAAAAAATGTTGCTGCCTTACTGTGTAAAAAGGCCCTATGGCACTTAAATAGTATATAAAAACTCATTATCACTTACTTGTTTTTCAAAATAAATATCTCATGTCAGAAAAAAAAGGATGACTACTCAGTTAGTAAAGGCTCTTGCTACCAAGACTGATGACCTGAGTTCAATTCTTATTGAGAAAAAGAATGAGTTTCTATACACACTCACACACTTTATAATAACCATGTCCCCCAGAAACAGTCCAAACTTTTATGGATTAATGAATAGATAGATAAAATATTTAGGTCCATACAGTGGAATATTATTTACAGATAAAAATGAATTAATGGGGGTGGAGGAAGGGCGGGAGGGAAACCTTTGGTTGGAATGTAAAATAAAAAAATATATTAAAAAATTTCAAAAAAGAACAAATACTGACATATTTCACAACATAGACATACTTTAAAAATAGTATACTATGTAAAAGAAGCCTAACATAAATGGCATATGTCGTATGATTTCCTTTAAACTACATATTCAGAATAGCTAAATCTATAAAGATATAAAACATATCAGTTTCCATCAGCTGCTAAGCAGACACCCACAACTAAACTCTGAGCTGAACTGGAATCCAGATGCAGAGAGGGAGGACAAGACTAGGCTACAGAGACAGCCAACCTGAACAAAGAGGAGCTAATGGGCCCCTAGACTGATAGCTGGGAATCCAGCATGGGACTGACTCAGGCCCCCTGAACATGGGTCTCAGCTAGAAGGCCTGACCAGTCTATGGGACCTCAGATAGTGGAACAAAAGGACCTTGTGGGCACATCCCCCATGGAGGGATACTCCCTTAACCAGAGACAGGAAAGAAGTCCTAGTTCCTACTCCAAATGATTTGGCAGATTTAGATGACCCCTCCAGGAAGGCATCACCCTACATGTGGAGTGAGGAGGGGAATGGTAGAGGAGGGTGGTTGGGGGAAATAGGAGGGTGGGAGAGATGGTGGGAGAGAGGGAGGGAGAAAAAAAAGAATAGGTAGCAGATTGGGTAAAAAAAAAAAAAAATCAGTTATTTTTACTAATAGAATTGAGAGGCAATGGAGGAAGATGGGTCTAAAGTTTCCTGTGAGGGTGATGACGTGTTTCTGACAGTGTTGATGGCTATGAAGCTTTTTACATATACACTGAGATGTATGGTCTAAAAGGGCTATCTCATGGTATGGGAAATATATTCAACAAAGCCCCATACATCCATGAACCAATTAATGAAAAAAGTGAAAGTTCACTACATGAAGACTAGAATTCATTTTGTCAGTCATTTATTTGCTAAATTTTTGTTGACCATACTGAGTCAGGGACTATGGGAGATGCTGAGCATAACTATGTTTAGAAAAGATCACATGGCCTCAGCATGGTCAGCAGAAGAGAAGGTCACCAAAGCCATGTGGACAGCTGACTAAGTCAGGAGCTGACCAAGACAGAAACCCCTGCTCAGTTAAATGTCAATTCTTTACATTCTTCTTGCCATAAGCAGGCAAGAGAAGGGAGGATCTGCCTTCTGTCCAAAGAAAGCCCCAGATTTCTCAGTGGCCTGAGAAGGAGCTTTATGATGACAGAAAACAAAGACTTAAGTATTCCACTTACTGATGAGAAGCATCCCATGTGCCCATCTTCTCCAGGAGCTGCAGTGCTGTGGGATGGAAGAGGAAAGTGTGGGAAGGAGTTGAGCCTTTGCTCCCCAGGTGCCTTTTAGAGAGCATGACCAGGGATCCAAGGCCAGCATGGCACGTGGGAACTCCTGGCCCCTTCAGCTTCAGGGACATGCCTTCCAATGTGGCCATGGCTCAAGACATTTCAAGCTGTTTCTGGTCTTTGTTTCACAGACTATGGTGTTTCAGAGAAAAACCAACAGCAACAACAACAAAAGCTTAGTGAGTAGGATAAGATGTATGTGGTGGGTCAGTGTGGGGCTTGGGTTACTAAAGATCTTGGCACATCCTTGAGTGTCCTGAGTGGCCCAGAATGCACTTGTCATATTTCCCAAATAAACGACTTGTCATTGTGATCAAGGCCAAATCACATGCTGGTGACCCGATTCCAACAGAATTAAGTGACTTTATGGGAACTTAGACTCTCACATTATTTCCAGGAGAATTCCTGCTGACCTTTGAGTCTAAAGGTAAGAGTCTAAAAGAAGAGGGAAATAACCCCAAATATAACTCTCATTGAAAGGAAAGGAAGACGTGGGGTAGGGGAGGGGGAGGGTCAAAGCATAGTTAAATGAACATGCAGGTGTGGAGCCATTTTCCCCTTTATGTGGCTGTCTGGTTAGTTTTGAGTCAGAGTTCTGAAGTGGGGAGCCATGCCTGTTCACAGCAAATTTTAGGATATGAACTTCCACGGTCACAGTGGATTCTTTAGAACAGTCTAGAAGTGGCTGGGTCAGGTCTCCACCAATTCCTTCTCAGCAATACCTCCTCTTGTGTTTCTTCCAGGAAATCTGGGAAACCCGTGTTTAGTGGGAGCCCTCAGCTATGGGTCAAGTGGACCCAGGGCTTAAATAATCACCCCCGCAACACACATACACATTCTCTAGGGAAAACTGTATTTAAGATGCAACCAAAAGAGAAGGCTCTCCATATCCACTTACAAACCTCCAGCTTGACAGTGTGTTTTGTCAGCATTTCTTCAAGTGCTCAAGTGGGAGTGAAAGTGAAATTCACAAAAAAAAAAAAAAAAAAAAAAAAAAAAAAAAAGAAAAAGAAAAAGAAAAAAAAGAAATGAGCAGCCTTTGGGATGGAAGGTTGGAAGGTTGGGGGCTAGTGTCAGTCTCTCAGAGACTCTCCCTACATGCCAAGTGTGGGGGGAGGGTGTTGTTTACCCAGCCAATGAGGAAGCTACCTGAAAGACAGATGTGCCCTAAGCCCCCTTCTTTGTCCCCAGCCATCACATCCTGCACCCAGGAACCAGAAAGAGTAGTAACCCGTCCCTGGAGTCATGGCTGTGGTGTCCTCATAACCAAGAAGCAGACTGAGTTTGGGCTGACTCTGAGAGGACAGAGCTTCGGCAGTGAGCATTCCCTGTGTCTGCTCTGCCTTCTCTGTAACTCATCTCTATCAACTATCCCAGGCAATGTTAAAGTTTGGCTTTACTCCAGTACCCAGAACGAAGGTGAGTTATGGCAGATGCAGTCTGTCTTCCAAATGGTTTGCAAATGGCTTGTCTGCACCACAAGCTGCTGCCATGCCCAGAGTGCTCTAAACCAACAGCCAAGCCATTTGTCTAGTGAATGAAGCAACAGGGTTGAACAGAGGGAAGGGAGAGGCTTAGAACTGGAGCCTGGGGAAAAAGACACCCATCCTAAGGTTTGCTCAATCTTTGGATGGTGGCATGGCTAGCCTGTACCTCTTCTCATCAAATGTCCCCTGTAAAACATAGACCAACAGGATTTTCATGTAGCCATCATTATCATTTTTATGCATCACAGGTATACCTTGGCTTGATTTTGAAACTAGATATACACGGTGTAAAAAGTATTTATCCTTTTTATTTTAATCTAGATGCCAGGATGATCAATTCTTTCTTCAGTGGGCAGGGTTAGGGTTACTGTTGTTTTAAGGTCTTGATCCTTGACGTCGTGAGATCCATAGTTACTGCAAGTTTAAAATGTTTAAGCAAAGTCTACTGGAGAATACCAAAGATGGCAGAGAGGAAGGAATGGTTAAGAGCATGCAACTGTAATGAGGAAGAGAGCAAAGATCCGGGGTCTCATGGTCCTAATCTATTGAGTTCTCTCCAGGAGGGGAAGTATGACAGCCTACCCTCCCCTCATTCTTTACCCTGGCCTTCATTTCCCTTGGCCAGGATCATTGGTGTAAAATGCACTCCAATGCCCAAAATACAGGTCCTCATTCTGTGAGCTGTGCCAGGGAAGCTGCTTGGAAGTCATTGGTGTCTGTCAGCCGGCAGAGTTAGGTTGAGTTCATTTCTGTAAACAGGACTCTGGAGACAGGTTTGTGGCTTTCCCTGAAATAGTGTTTAGCCAAGGAAGGCTCTGCTATTTTCCTCACACTGAAATAAATGTCATTAAAAACTAATCAGATAGGGCTTGACATAAGAACCCTCATCCATCTTCCCCCATCAGAGCCAAATGGAGCCCTGGTGGGAGCAGATCCCCACAGTCAGGACAGGAGAGAAGTGTATACAGGCTGGAGCACAAACTAGATTTGGGGCTTTGGGGAGATTGCATGAGCCCCTCATGGTCTGGTTTCTCCATAATCAGAAAGGTTGTACTGTGACATATGTGCCAGCTACTTCACAAGGGACTCGAGAGAATTCATAGCATTGTATTCGGAAAGCACCAGAACTTTATTCAGAAACTGTAAACAATATGCTTTGCTACTAATAATGTTATTAATAACTCCATGGCACTTGCAAACCAAGTCACTGTCCACCAAGTGTTCTGTAACCCACATCCACTGTGGCATCACTCTACCCAGAAGAAAATCGGAATTAGATCGACACACATCAGCCTCGAACACTGCCTATCAGCAGGTCAAGGGGCTCTGGACTGTAATGGTTTGTACCACACCCTCAGTGGAACAGGTGAGGGAAATTGACTTTTGTTTTTCTGCTCAACTCAGGGGTTCGTTCTTCTCTTAGCATTGTCTCTGTTGGATCGTTCTTTCTCCATCGCTGGTCCTAGTGTGACTTCAGTCATGAGACGGCATTTGGACACTCAGCCCACCACTTTCCACATATGCAGAGTTGGGTTTAGGACTCAGATGTAGAGGCCTGCAGCCTGGTCATGAAGGTCAGCCTGGAGGGTAGCTCGTCAGTCAGATCCCTTCCTCAGGGCATCTGGAGTGGGGGTAGACACCTCTGTTTTTTAATGATTTATTAATTATTACAGTGTTCTATCAGCATATATCCCTACAGGACAGAAGAGGGTGGGCATCAGATCTCATTACAGATGGTTGTGAGCTACCATGTAGGTGCTGGGGTTGCTGGGAATTGAACTCAAGACCTCTGGAAGAGTAACTAGTATTCTTAAAGTCTGAGCCATCTCTCCAGTTCGACACCTCTGCTTTTTGAGAACAAGCAATTAGGGTATTTCCAGTCACAGGAAGTAAGAATGACATCAGGGCACTATAAAGCTGAGCAGAGCAGTGGCCAGCTGTGGGGGAAGATGGCAGCAACATGGGAAACAGAACCACCTCTTGTGATATCCCTGGTTTTGTGAGCCTGCTAAGTCCTTCTTTCTTAAGTTTACATTAACTTAGCCTCTATGAATTCACCACAAAGCTTGAAAGGATATAATTTTATAAAATTTAAAGTTCCATTTATATGCATGTTCTTTTTGTCAATGAACTTATACTTGTTACTAGAAGTCTATTAAGTACTGATACATTAATCACTCAACATTATTACAAAAGAGAATAAGACTCATACCTTATAAGTATCATTTACCTTATGTACTGGTTGATTAGGAACTAAGGACATGATGTGATCACTATTTACCCAACTCATAAAGCCTCCTTAGTACAAAACATCAGAAAACATCCACAAGATGGACAGGGACAAACACTAGTGCTAAGATTTGCCTATGCTGGGGTTTAGCTTTGAGTTTTAGTATAGAGGAGACTGTGTCTATATAACTCAAGTTTACGTTGTTTCCATCTGTTTTACATGTACGTGCATCTACATGAGAGTACTTCTTGTCCTGGACACAGCTGGGAAGATGTTTAAAGATGTAAATATTTACTGAGTGTGCACAAAATAACAGTGTGGGCTTATTCTGTCAGTGGTAAGGGGGGTGGTGGTGCTGAGAAGCATTGACTCCCAATGGGTCCATGGCTGATTCCTATGTGACCGTGGGCAGGTCAGCTAACAGCTCTGTGTTCTCCTGCTGGAAGATGTTGCCTTTATTGTTCTTTACTTCAAAAACAGTAACTGCTGAGAACAATGGCTGCTACTTAGAGTGGAAGCCATATAGGCTGTAATATATGACCTTCTCTATTTTTTTAAATGGATGAGGGATGGAGCCTTTGTTTGGCTTAGGGAGAAAGTGGTTTAAATGTTTCAAAAAGTTTAGCATGTAGCTGTTTATACATGCCCTCATGATAGGAAAACATGGCCTAGATAGAGCAGCTGGGTTTGGAGTGGCTCTCAGAAAACATCATGGCAGCCATGGCTAGGAAATGGAATGGCATCTGGCCCTGGTTAGATCTTCCTATCCATTAGAAATCAGATGGCAGAGTGCTTTAAGTAAGTATCAATTTCTACAACTTTAAGTAGAAACAGTAAGGACCATCCTTAGGAGTGTTCAAAACCATTACAGAAAATGATCATCACCTAAAGGCAACCAGACAAACTGAGTTGTTTGTGCCCTTCATTTATCCACTTGGAGAGTAATTGTACACTCACTGCTACCAGCCCTCCCATCATGACATATGTGTGGGGAGACTCCATTGACATTTCTTGCTGTTCTGTCTCTTTCCACCAAGAAACCACCAGAATACAAGGAAACCTGCTCCCAATATGTAGTTGGAGCATCTATTTGAAGCGGAGATGCTGGGGCTTCTCTCCTATACAGAGCCACACACTCATGAGAAGAGAGCAGTTCACACTGACAAGATCTTAGGATACAGAGGAGAGATTTCCCCATCATCAAGTCACATGCAGCCCCATGGTCAGTCACACTTGGTAGGCACAGAGACAGGACTGCCCTAGCTCCAAGAAACTTAGGTTTTAAATTTGGTTTCATAATCTCTTTCTAATGTCAAAAAAGTTCATGATCTACTAAGATAATTCATAACAGCCATTATTTGAAAGAGCTTCATTTGCGTCATGGTGTTCATGGCACAGTTTTTATAATGTTTCCCAAATAGGTTGAAGAGAAGAAAAGTGAGCTGTCTCAGAAGCAAGACAATGGTCATGATAGTAGTTTCTTAGCCATAGGGCTTGCACCTCACACATCTTTCTACACATTGTTTACCTTTCCACACCCCGGTGAAGTGTAGCATGGCTCTGTCCTTACAACACCACGCGGTAGGCATTACTATTACTCCGTTTCGTCACGACTCAGAGGCCAACGGGCGGAACATGCACCCTGATTTTATGTGCCACCCAGAAAGAAAATAGAACACTGCCAATTAAATTGCAGTGCACCAACAATTATAAAACCAAACTAAACGAAACACACAGTTTCGGAGATGCTAAGCTGTGACATAATGACTATCTTGGCGGTATTGACACATGGACTTTCTCTTTTGCAGATGAGAACATTTATGCCGTGTTCAAGGGCTGGTTGCTGATGCAATCTGGGCCACTACTGGATCTTCTGACTTTAGCCCCAATGGCCTCCATTCAAGCAGACTTAGCAATGGAAGCAAGACAGAAGGCTTCCACCACATAGTCTGAAAGTAAGCACTGCAGAAGAGATGCTTCATCATGGGCAAAGACACAATCACCTGTTTTCCAAGGGAAATCTAAGCAACTATCTTCTGTCTTCCTGAAACACTGCACAAATACAATGGAAGTACCACCATTTGTGGAATCCATAGTTGGGAATTTCCTTTTTTTAAAACAAATAATTTATTTAAATATATTTTATGTGCATTGGTGTGAAGGTGTCAGATCCCCTGGGACTGGAGTTACAGTTGTGAGCTGCCATGTGGGTGCTGAGAATTGAACCCAGGTCCTCTGGAAGAGCAGCTATTGCTCTTAACCACTGAGCAACCTTTCCCCGAGAATTTTCATGCTAGATAAAATTTCATCTTAATCGCAAGTCAATACCCACTGGTGCTTTTGTGTGCATTTGTAGACATGCACTGAACAGTGAATGCTCGAGGTGGCAGACAGATGTGCTTGTTCCCAGCTAAGGCTGAATAACACTGTGTTGTCTTTTTGTTCCAGCTCTCATACTGCAGACAAGGGCTCTTTTTTACCGTCGTCAAGTGCTGTATTTCCCTCACTTTGCTCCTTTTGCTGTTTCCAGTGGCTCTTAAGCACAGCCTTGGAGAGCTGTCTAGTGGTCTAAGCCTGAGAAGGAGCATGCTATGGAGGAAAAGACTTGCTTTAGGTAAGCATCACTCAGGCCTGAGTTGGACATGAGTTTAATGTTGAAGAATCAACAATATGTATCAAATTAGGTTCCTTTAAACAGAAACACACAGGACACAAAGTTATGTATGATCACTTGCTAAAAATGTGGCCACAGGCTTCCAGAGGAATCAAACTTAATTCTTACTAGTAAGAATTGGCTGCTTTGAGGCGTTGGCATGTTGAAAAGGCTATTCCTTCCCTTGTCAGTCTATCTACCATTCATACCGAGTAACTGCAAACCCTGTGAAGAAGTCAAGTTGGGGGAACAAGCAAAAGTTTGTAGGCTGAAGAGATGGTTCAGTGGGTAAGAAAGTCTGCTATCTAAGAACAGGGTCACGGTTCAAATCCCCAGGACCCACTTAAAAAGCTGGGTTTGGTTGCATGAATTTCTCTAACCTCTGGGCTGTGGGGATTTCTGGAGCTTGGTGACTTCTGACTGTGTTTTAAACAGTAAGTTAGAGGGTGACTGAGTGGGACAAGTAACACCATCCTGCCTCTGCATGGGAACACGCATGTGCATATGTCTTTCTGAATACAGCAGGGTTTGGAGAAGCAACACAACCAGGAGAGCAGAGGGATGGCCATGGAGGCTTTTCTTCTCTTGTGTCTTTGTGGCCACGAGGCAAGCTAGCTTAGTTACAGAAGTAGGGAGCCCTGTGGGTGACAGAATAAAGCAGTGCAGGGGGAGTCCAGGACCTCATTGCTCTCTGGTGCAAGCTGAAGCATCGGCGAGCCCAGCAGCCCACATACCCCTTCACTAAAACACGGGGTCACAGGTGCTCTGTTTCTAGACTGGATATGATGCTAGCGATAGAGAGCCACCAGTTACCACACCCTGGG
This sequence comes from Phodopus roborovskii, assembly GCF_943737965.1. Lineage (NCBI taxonomy): Eukaryota > Metazoa > Chordata > Mammalia > Rodentia > Cricetidae > Phodopus > Phodopus roborovskii. The sequence continues at coordinate 115,058 of NW_026125273.1, forward strand.
AAACACACCAGGGCAAGGGGAGCTGTTGTCAATTGCTCAAACAGCCATCAAGGCTGCACTGCTGGGAAACCACCTGCCTCTATTTTGCAAGGTGTGTGGTTTTCCCACAAAGCTATGCATTGGACAGTTCTCACAAGATGTTTTGAAAGTGAAGTTGGGTTTCAGGTTTGACTCACACTAGCCACATTTGGTCAGGCTTTGTTCTCCCCACTCTGGTCCGAGGCTCTCCTTCCGGGGCTGTTGTTCCGAATGAAAAAGTATTGGGAGACTGATGGCTGTAATTGTAGCTTGCACCTGCAGACCCCAAGCCTGGGAGAAGGCTCAGTGCCGGCTGCTCTGTGTCTGCATGTGTTTATGGGTGTGCATTTTATTTCCTCAGTGAACCCGGAGATACTGCACAGCTTGTTTTGGGCATGAATATGCTGGAGGGGATCCAAGTGGCCCAGCCACTCTCTATTCTAAGTGGGGGCCACCCCTTTACTCCCCTAGGAAGGAGGATTTTTTAAAGCTGTGTAAACACACCCAGTGTATTTGAGTCTAAGGGCTCCTAGTCCCATGAGGGGACTTAACAAATAAATGATGCCTCTCAGAGAGTGAGCAGACACCACAGCCAGGCCTTCTCACACCAATACGTCCATGAAATTTTTATGAGTTTCTCGAGCTTGCCTTTAGTATCATTATCCAGGCAGTGGTGAGGACCAATACCCACAGCCTCTGCATACAACCCCACAAGAGAGAGATGGAGGAATCTCTCTTGTGAGCCAAATGATGCTCTGCCCTTGGCCCAACACTCAAGGTTCTAAATTTACTGTTTGAGCGCTTCAGCTCCTCCTGTCTCTTTGTCATCTCTCCTTGTTCCCCAGAAACATTCTAGGCAGCTGCCCATCTGCTTTCTGTAACTATAGATTGCTTACATCCTCTGCAATTTTACGTTAGGTGGACTTTCCATGTGGCTTCTATCCCTTAACAGGATAATTTTGGGACTCATCGTGTGTCAACTGCTCATTCTTTTTATAACTTCTACATAATCAGCTTGTTTGTTTACTTACTTCTGGGGGCGGGGAGGCCAAGCTCAACCTGGGGTATGGTTTCTCAGGTGACATTCACCTTGTTTTTAGAGACAGGGCCTTTCACGGGCTTGGAAAGCTAGGCTGACTGGCTAAATGAACCTCAAGGACCCATCAGCCTGCCTCCCCATCATTAAGCACAAACTACCATGCAGGCTATTTTTTTCTTTTTAACCTGGATTCCAGTGGCTGAATTTATGTCCTCATACTTTTATAGACAGCACTTCCCTAACTAAGCAGTCTCCTCAGCCTTGATCACCTCTTTTTTTATTTTGCTGTTTGTTTGTTCTTGATGCCCTCCTTTTTTTGGGGGGGGGGCTAGAATCTTGCTGTGTAATCCAGGCTGGCCTTGATGTCTACCTCCTCTGCCTCAGTGTCTATCCCAAGTGTTTGAATTGTAGACATGTGTGGCCCACCCCCAGCTCATCATTCACTTCTTGCTGGGTATTTTAGTCATACATTTCTCAGTAAGATGAAACACCTGACAGGAAGGAGAGGTTTACTTATTTGGGCCCACTGTTTCAGAGACTTCAGTTCATCATGGCAGGTAAAGCAGGGAGCAGCAGACGTGTTTACATTGTGGCAGCCAGTTCTAAACCTGTCCTCTTGTGATAGGTCACAGTCAAAACAGAAGTATGCTAAAAACATGCCATAAGCTTACCTCCAGGAAATGCCTGTACAGTATGCATACAACTTAAATGCATTTTGTGTTTAGACTTGGCTCTCGCCTACAAAGGCTTAGTACTTCTGGTCCTGAAGATCTCAGATAAGGAGTAGCTAACCTGAGCTGAATCTGGGAGACCTTTATGCACCCTGCTGTTGCATATATTTAAAGAATTAACCTGCATGTAAGATATTTCCTGAAATTTTCTCATGAAATTTTTCAACTCCAGCCAGAACATGAGGAGAACGATTTGGAGGTTTAGAGCTTTCTGGCCATGGAGATCATGTTCTCCATTCGCCTTTGTGTCCTATCTGATGAAGGCAGGTATCAAAGTCCAGACAAACTCAGGCTACTTCCACTTGTCGGAGGTCTTGGGATATTAGGAATGAGAGATATTTCACAATCAACATATTTATATGGTGTGTTTTTATGACATGTGTTTTTATGTACATGTGGAACAAACTCATATTTTTAAATATACATTAAAAATCTGGCATCTAATATTGGAAACGATGTCATGATTTTAAGCTCAAGTCTATGGTGGAGCTTGGGACAAAGGGTTCTCTTGGCCATTGGCCTCCTTGTGATAGGCAGTGCCAGCCTGAAGCCTTTCTCATGTAGTCCATACAGCCCTAATGTAGATCTCACATGGTTCTCATTTAACACCTTTGCTTGGGGGAATCAACTGAACACTACAAGAATAGCTATGGAAGAGAGGGTCGTTTACTTCCTGTATGTACAGACTCCTAATGCAAGCTGGGGGTGAGGGTAGGAGACCGAGCCTTCCATTAACTGCTCAGTGTGGATAAAAAAGACATCATGGGTATGAGAGGGCTCCTGATCCCGAGGAATTCCCATGTCTTCCTTCCTGCCCCTGGGAGCTCCTGCCATCACCTCTGTGAGGGTTTGCTCTCCTCTCCTCTGTGTATCTAGGATGACCATCCTTCTGTGTGTGACTTTGCCCTTCAGAAGACACTGGCCTTGTCTGGAGGCATTGCGCCCATCGAAGCCTTAGAGATGCTAGTGAGCCTGGAGTGTGGTAGCTGAAGGTGTGGCTGAACACCTTGCAACACAGGGCTTGGAATAGCTCAGCTCCAAACACCGGGATAGCAAAGCCAGAAATGTTTATGATGTAGTCAGTAGTCACCCAGAATGGGCAGAATGTGGCTGAGGCCAAATCTGGAAGGGGTCCAGTTCCTTAATCAGACTACAACCAAGCATAGCCATAGGTTATAGATCACAAGGCTTGACATCACCAGAGAACGGACCATCCAAGACCCCCTCACACACTTCCCCTCCCCTGTCTCATCCCTGTCTGTCTGGTGGCTTGAATAAGAAATGTACCTTTAGGCTCATGCATTTGAACTCATGGTCCTTGGTTGGTGGAACTGTTTGGGGTGATATCAGAACCATTAGGACCTGGAGTCTTGCTTAAGGAAGTGTGTCTCAGGGGGTGGGCTTTGAGAATTCATGCTTTGCTATTTGCCCTGTCTTTTTCCTCACGTGGTTGAAGATGTGACCTCTCAGAGTTCCCCTTCAGCCACCCTGCTGCCATACCTCTTCCACCATTAGAGGCTCCCCTCCCGGAAGCCAGGATCCCCAAATAAGCCCTTTCTTCCATAAGTTGCTTTTGGTTATGGTGTTTTATCACAGCAACAAGAACACAAACTAGACACAAGGTACCTCGTGTGTCCTAATCATGCCCCATCAGTTATTTTTAATCTTCAAAATGTGAGGGCGAGAACATGGCTTAACAAGCTTGAGGACCCCCAAAACCCACATAAAATACTGGGTGTGGCAGTCCATGCTTATTACTCCAGCACTTGGAGGCAGGCAGATCTTAGCGGCTTGCTGGTCAGCCAGTCTTGCTGAAACGGTGAGTTTCATGTATGGAGAGAGACCCTGTCGTCACAAGCAAAGGAGGTAAGTACCTACAGTAGAATTCCATGTACACATGCACAGACAACTGCACCCGAATACAGAGGCATACAATGCATACACATAATCACATGTGCATGAACACACACATACAGACACAGTGAGAGAGAGGGAGAGGGAGAAAGAGAAGGAAGAGAGAGAGAGATTTAGTGTGCTCTAAAAGTCTTAAAAACAATGGCTCTGCCCTTCAAAAGCAAAAAGTAGTTGAACTATGTTTTGCATTTATTTTAGTGATAAAAGACACATAGGGGAAATAGTATCTCAAAACAATGTGTTATAAGGTGAAGCATTAGATTATGGTCTCTGATAACAAATTTGAGTGGTGAAGTTTGTCATAAAGCCCGCTGTTGGCCCGGGGCTCTAGCTCAGTAGGCAGAGAGTTTGCCACAGAGCTCTGGGTTTCACGGGCAGCACTGCATCAACGTGAGGTGTCAGTACACACAAACACCTGGAGTTGGAGGCAGGAGAATGAGTTCAAGGTTGTTCTCAGCTGGTTAGTGAGTTCAAGGTCAGCTTGGGCTACCTGAGACCTGTTTTAAAAAAAAAACAAAAAAATAAAAAGAAGCAAGCAAACAAACAAACACACACACACACACACACACACACACACACAAAGACTGAGCATTAGCTGTGACTCCCACAGTCAAATCCTGGGAGCTCATGGCTACCTCACTGCAGGAGGGAGCTGGACTCCATGCCAGCTTGGGAGGGAGCCTCTTGGGTGGAGTGGGCTAACTGGACACCCTAAGGGGCCCAGTGCTAGATGACCAAGAAGAGACCGTGGGACTTCTGCTAGGGGGAGCTCTGGGCACTTCTGCAGAGACCTTGCTATGATCCCAGGGAACCAGTTCTGCCAGGTTGGCCAGGGCACACTGAGTCAAAGGAATGAGAGGTGTGGTGACAGGGAGGGGAGGAAGCCACACTGAGAGCTCCTCTCAGTTTCCAAAAGAGGGAGGGACAACTAATGCCAGGGCCTGGCTCTCAGACAGCTGATCCGCTCTTGCCAACAGGAGGCGAGTGTGTCCACAAAGCTCTAGTAAGCCGAAAGATAGTCCAGGCAGGAAGAACTTGCACCCATGCAAGCACCCAGGCAGCACCCATGCAAATTCTGATTCACATACAATGTACCTCTGAGGGGTACAGGATGGCAGAAACACACTGGAAGGGCCTGGGGGGTGTCAGCAAGGGGACTCTTTGGAGGCTAGGCAATTAAACCATGAAGATGTTTCTGGGGAACATTCTAGAAGGCAAGCCTGTGGTCTCCAGCCTAGCAGTGTGGCAGAACCCTCTTTACAGAGAGTGAATGAGATTTTAGTGATTTTTTTTTCCATCAGTGGGCTTGTGCACCAGCATGTTGTGGAATATTAATTGAAGATATGTTACATTTGTTTATGCTGTGGAACATTTGCTTAATGATGCAAAGATGTATTGCATTCTTTAATGTTACACTTGCTTAGCTCTGTGAAGCTGTTTACTTTGCCTGTCTAAAACACCTGATTGGTCTAATAAAGAGCCAAACAGCCGATAACAGATAGGAGAAAGGATAGGGCGGTGCTGGCAGCCAGAGAGAATAAAGAAGAGGAGAAATCTGGGAAGAAGAGATCAAGGAAGGAGAAAAAGAGAAGAGAAGGGATGATGCTGGGGACCAGCCATTCAGCCACACAAGCAGGAGTAAGAAGGAAAGAAAAGATATGCAGAAATAGAGAATGGTAAAAGCTCAGAGGCAAAAGGTAGATTGGAAAATTTAAGAGAAGTGGGCTAGAAACAAGCCAAGGTAAGATCAGGCATTCGTAAGAGTAAACAAACAAACAAACAAAAACCAACTACACCAGCAGGAACAAACATTGGTGTTTCTCCATGCAGCTATTCCAAAAAAGGGAAGGAGGTATTTCCTATTGCCATAAAATGTTTAAGGACTATAGAAGATGTCTTCTAGTAACAGGACTGACCTGTACTGTGGCCCATCACAAGGAGCTTTTGCCTTCTTTCTGAGTAGGCAGATTCAAAAAAGAAAGATTTGGGGGAAGGAAAAAGTTCGAGTGACAGTAATTCTGTTAGCCTCTCTCTGAGAACTGGCATCAGTGGGAGCTGTTGGGCTGCCCTGCTGAATTATCTTTGTCTTGTGCACACTGCCCACCGGGCTGCAGTTAGATGAAGTTCGCCTTTGTCTGTTACTATGGACAGCTGAGAAAGAGGGTATCATTTTTGTAACTCTGGTGCATATTTGAACACTTCAGTAGAGGCGTTCTAGAGGAGGTTTGTAAGATGAATGTAACCCAGTCCTGGCTATGCCCAGTGAGGGGTTTCAGCACTGTTTCTCCCCATTCCCTACTGAGCCTGACATAATCAATTTCTACTCCCAAGTTCAGGGAAAGCAAAGCCTTGTATCTACAAGAGGCTGGCTTTATTCCTTCCTCTCTGACAATGAGCACAATGTCACTGGGAATATTTTCCTTTTGCTCTGGTTGTCAGGGAAGCTCAGGGAAATCTGATACCCAGCACAGATGATCAGGGAGATTGAAGGTGTCTGTGCTCACTTCCCTATCTCCTCGGCTCTTGTCATCTCTTACTTTTTAACTGAGCCCCGTCCCCAATTCAAAGTCTGGTTTACATTTGCTGTCATTTCATGGAGGAATTCACAGCTCCAGGTTCCACCAATGGTCAAGCACATAGCAGTAAATGACTAGAGTGGGTTATAAAACTTGAGGCAGGTCGAACAGTGGTGGTGCACGTCTTTAATCCCAGCACTCAGGAGGCAAAGGCAAGTGAATCTCTGTGAGTTCAAGGCCAGCCTGGTGCAGCGTGAGTACCAGGAGAGCCAGGACTGTTATACAGAGAAACCCTGTCTCGAAAAACCAACCAACCAACCAAACAAACAAACAAAAATCCTCCAAAACCGAGGCAGACTGAGACTAAGACTTCTCTGAGTAAAGTCACATAGTCTACTGACCCACTGTCAATCTCTGTCCCTTATCCTGATATATTTATAACATCTACAATTTCCTGTAGCTATATTGTGCAAGTGTGTGTATGTGTGTGTTCTCCTGCAGGTATACATGGGGTACAGGTAAGCATGCACATATATGATTCTCTCCATCAGAGTTCATACTGTCTTAAGCTGGAGTGACATGCATGTGTTGTCCCCCTCTGCTTCTCCATGGGAAAGAACTGGTTTTGTACCAGTGTCATTTGCCTGGCACATCATAGCTGTGCTTTGTACTAGTGATGCATAAAGGTGAGGGTATGTGTGTGTACATGTGTGTTTGTATGTGGGTGCATGTACATGTGTGGAGGCACCCAGAGGTCAGCCTTGAGTGGTGGTTTTGAGGCAGGGCTTCTCACTGGTCTGGTTGGCTTGCAAAGCCCAGGAATCTGCCTGTTTGACTTCCAGGTGCTGAGATTACAAGTGTGTACCCATGTTTGTCTCCTGGCCAGGTATTCAGGAAGGAGGGACAGAAGGCTCTTCAGGCTCCACTGTCCCCTTCCTTCTGTCCCAGGACTGGATGTTAGGCAGACATTTCCCCTGCCACATGCTGTGACCTTGAATTCAGGTTCAGCCTCATGCTGGTGTTACAAGTATGTTTTCCTGCTGGCCTGGTCCCAGAGCAGTGACAACCCCAAATAACACACAGAGATGCTATATTAGATATAAAGCTGTTGGCCTGTTACTAGCATTTCTTATTGGCTGGCTCTATCTTAAATATTGTCCCATTTCTATTCATCTAAATGCTTCTATGTGGTCTTGGCTTACCGGAGAGAGGGTCCAGAGTTCTGCTCTCTCAGTCCTATGTGTTGAAACTCCTCCCTACCTCTCCCCAAATCCTCCTTCTCTCCTAGTCCCACCTATCTTGCTTTCCTATTGGCCAACAGTGTTTATTCATTAACCAATACGAGAAACATATTTACAGAATGACATCTCCCATCATACTGGGTCTGTATCTATAAATTTTGATGGAGATTTAGCCTGTCAGGGTGTGTATTTTTTAAAATCCTCTTCTATACTACCAGCTGCCTACTAAGAACTGAAAATCTAAAATGTTTCTGTAGCTCGAATACTTGTGCATTCCATACCTGCATTCATACCTAGTGTGTTACGGATCTTTGTTTTTGTACCTTCAATATAAAGGAGTTCTTACTTTTCTGAGGAGGTAACCTCATGTGACTCATTGTCAAGCTTGTGAGCTCTTTGAGGTTTAACCGAGTCTCTATTACTAACTGTTGAGAGCATTATCAAGCCCCAGCTAAGACTCACTTCCCTGTGTATTTTTATTGGAGCAGAGAAGAGCCTTAACATACACCAAAGTACTAGAATTTATGTCTTTTTCAGCCAAGTGGAAAATTTCTCAACAAATTCTAGGACTTCCCCTCTCAACCTCTGTCTCTCTTCATTTCTCCCTTTCTCCTTTTGAGGCAAGGTTTTATGTAGTCAAGGATAGCCCCAATCTCCTAACTCATGGTGGAATTGATGACCTTGAACTCCGGACCCTTCTGCCTCCCCTTCTGGAGTCTGGAGATCACAGATGTGTATATCCATGTGGCTAGGACCTTTCCCCCCAACTCCTTCTATAGCTCTTTTTTTGTCCTCAAATTATTAGCTCATATTTTTAAGGAAATGAAGTATGAACTTACTGACATTTTAAAACTGTGGTAAAACAGAATAACATGAAATTTGATATCCTAATCCCTTTTGTTTTGCAGTGCTGGGAACTGAACTCAGCTTTTACTAATGGTATGTAAACACTATGTATATTAGTCCCAACCCTAAGCCATTTTGACCATTATTAAATGCACACACCATCACTACTGTCTCTACAACTTTTTATCATGCATGAGATTATCTACCTATTAAAAACTAGTTCCCAATTCCTGCTGACTCTGGTAACCTCTGTGGAGATGACCTACCTCTCTAGCTCTTCATACAAGTGGAACATCCCTTATGTGTCCTTTTGTAACTTTACTGACCTTGGTGTCCTTGAGTTTCAATCATGTAACATCTATCTGAATTTCCTTCCCTTTGAAGACTGAATTGTATCCTGCAGGACATCCTACATTTTGCTTATCCATTCATCTCCCAGTGGATGAATGGGTTCCTGTCACATTCTGCACATTATGAGCAATGCTGTTAAATACAGATACACAAACATCAGCTTGAGTTCTTGCTTCCAGTTATTTGGAATAGATAGGCATTCGATAGTAAATTTACATTGTCAACTAGACTGGATTTAGAATCACTAAAAGCAGTGGTTCTCAACCTTCCTGATACTATGGCCCTTTAATATAGTTCCTCATGTTGTGGTGACCCCCAACCATAAAATTATTTTCATTGCTACTTTACAACTGTAATTTTGCTATGGTTATGAATCATAATGTAAATATTTTTTGGAAATAGAGGTTTGCCAAAGGGGTCACAACCCACAGATTGAGAACTGCTGATCTGTATGGTTAGTAGGTTTTTAAACATTTTGATAAAATTCTGTTTTCTACAATAGCATCACTATTTCCTTTCCCATCAGCAGTGAACATGGGATTTAATTTCTCTGCATCCTCAATAGCACTTGTTTTTATTGCTTGTTTGCTTGTTTTTAGTTGAGGGACATGGGGTGTTATTTCACTGTGGTTCTATCTGTATTTTCCTAATTTGGTGACTTGTTTTTGTTGCTTGTTTGTTTTTAGTTTGAGGGGCATGGGGTTTCATTTCACTGTGGTTCTATCTGTATTTTCCTAATAATTCATGGTGTTCATATTATTTCATGTGCTTCTTGATCAATTCATATGTCTTCTGTGAGAGTTTATTCAAGGGCTTCGCTCACTTTGAATCAGTTTGCTCACTTTAAATCAGTTTGCTTTGTGCTGTTGACTTGTAGAAGTTCTTTACATAGTCTAAAACTTGTCACATGCTTGATTTGTACTTTCTTCTTTCTCTACTGACTCTTTTGTTTGATTCAAGGAAGTTTTCATTTATTTTTACCTTTTTTCAATTTAAAATTTGTTTTTCATACAATATATTTTGACATGTTCCCTTCCCCCACTTCCAGATCCTTCTCATCTCCCTACTCACTCAACTTCATGTTCTCTCTCTTTCTCTCCCTGTCAAAACAAACATAATGAAAATCAAAACAAACAAATAAAAATCTAATAGAACAAAAAAGTGCCAAAACGAAACACAAACCCCACCAAAAAAAATCTTTGGAGTTTATTTCATGTTGGCCAAGTACTCCTGGACATGGGGCCAGCCCTGCACTGTGCTTGATACGCCCATTGACAGTCCAATAGAGAAAACTGATTTTCCCTTTGCCAACCATTATCAATTGCAATTATATTCTTGCTTAGGGGTGGGACTCTGTGTCCACTTTCTCTCTCAGTGCTGGGACACCTTCTAGCTTGACTTATGCAGGTTCTGTGTGTGCAGCCAGTGTCTGTGAGTTCTTATGTGTGTCAATCCTGTTGTGTCTTGAAGACACTGTTTCTTTGAAGTTATGCATCACCTCTATCTAGCCCTTACAGTTTTTCTGGATACTCTTCTTTAGAGATCCCTGAGCCCTGAGGAGGAGGGGTTAGATGAAGACATCCCACTTAGGACTGAGTGCTCCCAAGTCTCTCACTCTCTGCACATTGTCTAGTCGTGGGCCTCTGTGCTAATTTCCATTTATTGCCAGAAGAAGCTTCCCTGATGAGGGTTAAGTGGGGGCACTGTCTATGTACATAGGCGTCATTTTATTGCTGTCTTCCTTTAGCAGGCTGACAATAGTCAGTTTTCTCCCTAGGCACGTGACCTATCTAGTCTCAGATTCTTGGCCATTTTTAGTAGTACCAGTATTTTAAAACCATTGAGTCTAATTTGTGTCACTGAAATACTCTTGTGTATGGGGCCTACAGGAGTCACACTATAAAACAAAAACCAAAAAACTAATTCTCCCTTTTGTGCCCACCTCTCCAGTCCATGCTTGAATCTTGTCTGGCTTGAACTTTCAAAATTATTTTGCAAGCTATCATAGCCACTGTGAGTTTATATGTGCAAATGCCTTGTTGTATCTAGAAAACACTGTTTTGTTGTAGTTGTCTACTGGAAGTTTCTCTGATGAGGGTGGAGAATTGCACTACTCTATAGGTACAGCAATAAGTCATTGGGAGTCAGTTTTAGTACTATATCCATTTATTAGTAGACTCTCCCCTATAGCCTATGACCCATCTAGCCACAGGTTCTTGGACCCAATAACAATACCAGGTATGGATTACATCCTATAGAGCAGGCCCTAAATCAAATCAGAAAGTCTTCGATTATTTCTATAACATTCATGCCACTAATGCACCAGTGGGCTTACCCCTGCCAGGCTAGTTGTTATTGTAGCTCCTAGGGTTTGCACTTGGATAAGAATCTTTCGCAGCTGTACATCTGACAGAGGATTAATACCTTGAATATACAAAGAACTCAAAAACCAAACACCAAGGAAATAAACAACTGGTCAGTGGCAGTATATGCCTTTAATCTCAGCACTTGGGAGACAGAGGCAGGAAGACCTCTGTGAGTTTGAGGCCAGCCTGGTCTACAGAGCTAATTCAAGGATAACTGGGGTTATACTAAGAAATCCTGTCTCATAGAACCAAGTAAAGGAAAACAAAAACAAAAACAAAACAAAACAAAACAAAAAAACACCTTATTAAAAGTTGGAACATGAACTAGAGATTTCTCAAAAGATGAAATGTAAATGAATGAGAAATAGTTTTTGAATGTTCAAGGAAATGCAAATAAAAACCATTTGGGATTTCATCTTGGCCCAATCAAAATGGCAGGATTTTAAAATGGCAACAAATGCTGGCATGGATGTGGAGAAACAATTATTCACTGCTGGTGGGAGTGAAACTCTAGTGTTACAACTATGGGAAACAGTGTGGAGATTCCTCAGAAGGCTAGAAATAGATCTTATCTCATGATCCTGCCATACCACTGTGGGGGCATGAATGAGAATTCTCCCATTGGCTCATCTATTTGTATGTTTAGCCCCCAGTCTGGAAGGATTAGGAGGTGTGGCCTTGTTGGAGTAGGTGCATCCTTGGTGGATGAGGTGTGGTGCTGGGGATGGGCTTTGACATTCCAGGCTGTTTCTCTCTCTTCCTGCTGCCTGAGGATCAGGATGTAAAGTTCCCAGCTACATCTCTAGCACCATGTCTGCCTCCCATGTGTCTACCATTTCAGCCATGCACTGTCTTGGTCCTCCCTTTCATCTTCCTCTCATGGCCCTCTCTCTCTCTTGCTCTCCCCCTACTCTCTCATGGTCCCAACCAGTCTGCTGAACATGTTCAGTTTACTACTTTCTCTGCTCAGGACTTTTCCAGATGCTTCTGCCTGTGCTCTCCATCCTGTATGCAATAAAAAACCTCCTCCCAAAACATACCTCAGGGCAGCCATGTCCTCACTTGATACATTTACCATCTTATAAATTCACTGAAAGTTAGAACTATTGCAAGGTAAAAATACATTTAATATCCCTAATTTTAAGCCTTAGCCAGCCTACTGCCAACAAGACTTCAGTCAGCCCACAGTTGGGCGAAATTATGAATATAGAGCCTATTTTCTCACAGGTGTTGGCTATCTCACAGGATGTCTTGGATATCAGCACTGTGGCTGCATGGTACTGGAAAGAAGGATTTCACTGAACACACCTCACTTTCCCATGACAGTAAAGTTGAAAAAAAAATCTTAAACTGAGAGATGTCTGTGCATACACAAATATGAACCACAGTCCTTAAAAAACTAAGGTAAGTACCCATGTGTATCAGGGAGGCAAAGCAGGATGGAGACCCTGATGAAAGTGATCAGGGAGGCTATGTGGGGGAAGGGGACAGAGCCCATGACAGCAGCTGGGAATGAAGAATAATAAATACATCAATGATAATGGAAGGAAGGCTCTGACTAATGTTAGAGGAGGGATGACAAACATGGAAATGAACTTTATGTTCCGGATCTGACTTGGGAATGCTGGTGTGATCTTACAATTTCCAATTCACGTAGATAGCATGGAAATATTGAGAGAGAGAGAGAGAGAGAGAGAGAGAGAGAGAGAGAGAGAGAGAGAGAGAGAGAGAATGTGTAGAGGATACACACAGAGTCAAAAGCCAGGTTGGTGTAGCTCTTCTCACCATTTTATTCCAAACCTCGACACCCAAGGTCTTCTCTGATATCAAGACCAGTGTTTCTGCCATATTGATCCCAAGAAGCCTATGTTCTCAACCTGTGTGTCATGACCTCTTAGGGGGTCGAATAATCCTTTCATAGGGGTTTCATATTAGGTATCCTGAATATCAGACATTTACATTGTGATTCATAATAGTAACAACGTGCAGTTATGAGGTAGCAATTAAAATAATTTTATGGCTGGAAGAATTGCCACAACATGAGAAACTGTATTAAGGGGTTGCAGCATTAGGAAGGTTGAGAACCATGCTCTATACTCTACTCCAGAGGTGATTGCATGTGGGGGAACTTGGGGACAGACGGTGTTTTCTGAATTCATGTGTGATTCCACCTGGTGGAGGAACAGGCCACCTTACATTCACACTCTGTGCCTGGGTTTCCAGGCTCAGGAACCCTTCCCGATACTTTTCTGAGCCCTGTCTCCCAGACAAAAAGACTACTCACACTGCCACTCTCAGGTTCGCGGTTCGAAAGTCAGGTCTTGGGAAGTACAGACCCCAGGCCTGAAGGCAGCCTGTGGGGTGGTGGGAGGGTGTGAGGGAGGGGTGCCTCCAGGGAGAGCAATCCTGCAGGGTAGTATTATTAGCCTTAATGACATCTGTGTCCTGATGTGGACAGGATGAGATGCTTTTGAACTTTCTCCTGCTCTTGACTCAAGCCAGGATGCTTTTGTTCATCTTTATGGTCCTGAGTCAGGCACACAGAATGCCTGGATGTTGTTTTCCCTGCAGTCAATGAGAAAACGAGCCTGGAGCTGGGAAGGCAAAACAATAAGGGAACAAACACAGGCAGGACTTGCTCATAGCAGCCTTGGACCCCTGTGCCTTTTCTCGTTTTTAAGGATGCAAAGAAGCAAGCAATAAAATCTACGGCAGAGATATCAAGTGAGTCAGACTTTTCCCAACAGAACTTGCCAAAACTTTCAAAAATCCTGCCTGCACAGTATTGCTCATAACTGAATGTTGGCTAATGTAAGAGCCATGAAATGAACAAATTAACAGCTGACACTAGATAAAATATTTAATCCTAAAACTGGTGAATTGGTTAAGCAAGGATTTCTTCTGTTATCTCTTTGGCAGTATTACCAAGAGCAGAGGCCTCTTGGCTGGCATTTACTGAGTGCTTACTGTCTGCAATTCTTATGTAAATTATCTGACCTGTATGTAACATGTCATTCAACTCTCACCATAATCTTAAGAGAGCCACTCCCATCCCACAGAATAAGGAATTCAGGGTGAGAGATGCAGTCACTCCTGTACAATGGCCCAGGGTCTTCTTTTTCTTTCTATTGTTGTGATAAAGAACACTATCAAAAGCCACTTAGGGAGGAAAGAGTTTATTTGGCTTAAATATATCTGGAGGCATAGTCCATTGGGAACACTAAAGCAGAAAAGCTCAAGGCAGGGACTCAAGCTGAAGCCATAGAGGAGCAATGCTTACTGGCTTTCTCAGCTTGCTTTTGAAAAATAGAGTGCAGAATCATCTTCCCAGAGGTGGTATCACAGTGAGCTGTGCCCACTCAAATGATAATTAACCCAGGATGAGTTCCATAGACTTGCCTACTGGCCAATCTGATGGGGACAGTTTCCCAACTGAAGTGTCCTCTTTCCTAATGACTCTAGCTTGAGTCTAGAGCCAAAAAACCCTAACAGGTACATTAAACACCAAAACATGGTATGTCTAGCAGTGTGCTATTTCAAATCCAGCTATCTTGAGCTCTTCTGTGAGCTGCTGATAGCTTTGATGGGTAAAACTTTTGCTTCAGTAAATGCTTTGGGGAAAAGAGTTCCAAAGAGAAACCCCAGTCCTTCATTAGTGATTCAAGGTGGCTCTAGGCTTATGTGGTGTCAAATACAGTCCAAGAATGGAGTCATGTGAGGAGAATCTGAGTGTGTGTGTGAGAAAAATCCAAGAAGACAAGACTAGAGTCTTGTGATCTCAGTTTCTTCAAAACATGTAATTGTTCTTGGAATGTGCAGGTGTCGAAGATAAGAACAAGTTTACTTCATTGTTCATTACAACTGGCCATTTTTGTTTGTTTATATGCCTCTATGGAAAAATGTGCTTTTGCCACATGCAGCTTTCATACAATGCATGGCTTGTCCTTGTGGTTGGTCACTTTATTCATGTGACTCCTCTTAACCCTCTGAATATAAATTGTCTGATGCTCTGAATAAAGTCTGCCTCATTTATCAGCCTCACTCTCCCAGGTTCCGCTGCCCAAGAGAGCAGTAAACAATATGGCACATAATAACCCTTATTCCCAGGTGGCACTACAGGCTACTGTGACCTCTGCTTATAAACAAGAAAGCCATGGTTAATGGCTACTTGGTCCTTTTGACCACGGGAACCTATCTATTAGCAGCTTCTTTTGGTAAGGAGCCTTTGGAATGGCTGACTCTAAGTTCTTATTTTGAAAAGGAAAAATAAGCACATGTATTCATAGCTTAAGGTCAAATCTTACTTTTCTATATGTGTCCTCATCTTTACTTCCACTTGTGAGCTCCTCTGTGCCATGGCCCTTATCCATGCCAACTGGCTGCTGGCGAATGAGAAGTAAGTCCATTAATTAGGAACAAATAATGTCTTCCTGAGTGATGCAAATTGTCTGCATAGAGATGAGTCGTCAGACATCGGGGCAATGGCTCTTTCTGTCACCTTGGATTCTGTTGATGGAGCCTTTGGCATTTTCTCCTGAAGACACATCAGCCTGTAAACCCAAGGCTGCTCAATCTTTGGTTCTCATGGAGACTGCAGACAGATTTACTGGAATTGGTGTGACTGAGGAGGTGGTTGAAAAGAGGCTGACATTTAGTTCAGATGTCATTGTGCTTTTCTTTCCCAGTGGCTTGGAGTTGATACAGTACCCAGGTATGTCCAGCCAAGTATGGATAAAATGATGAAACCAACATATTGACTGGGCAGGAGGCTTTCAAGTTCCTTAACTGTCCCCCCCCCCCCCCCCCCCCCCCAGGTTTTCACCACCAGGAGAAAATGATAATAAATTTGAAGACTGTTGGAAGCTTTGGAGTTTCCCCGGAAAGGTAAGGTATCCCTCATTCCTCTCTCATGAGTATCCTGATGAGTTCTGACTGATTTGGTTCCAAGAGTTGAGTCTATTCTCAGACTGATAGCATGCACACACATGTGCTCTCTGTCTCACACACACACACCCCAAAACAAGGTTTCTTGCATGGTCATGTAACCAAAGCAGCTGAATGCTTTCAAGTGGAAACAGAGAGAAGTGTGGATGAGAAACAGGACATAATAATTTAGCCTTACAAATGTGCCCTTTAGAAGCCAGCATTACTCACTCTTGGCGTTGACCACAGGAGGCCTGAGTCTGCTCAAACACCATGGCCCTGAACTGTCCTTTCCATCAGTGAAGGGCTTTCCAGCTAGTGACACGCTCCAATTCTGCAGAAATGTCCAGATGTAACCCAAATTCTAACAGTTAGAGGGAAAGCAAATGGTTTCACTGTAGGAGAAGTGGTGTGTTCTTGATGGTCTCAGCAAAAGAATCTGCCCAGATAAACATGGAGGACTCTCACAGTTGGTACAGGTTGAGGGAGGGCAGGGGGCTTAAAGCTGGGAAATAAAAAGTAATAGGGAAACCATTTTTGTCTTCCAGTTGAGATGAAGTTGGAACCTGAGTCAGCCTTCTCTTAGGCTTTTTTCTTATGAAATCTTCTAGTTGTGATAGAAAGTTAAAAAAAAAAAAAGGCTTCTTGTAAGACCACAGAAGATTATCTTTCACCTTCTCAGCCATATTTATCATGATTTACCCACTTTTAGTACAAATGGGGCAGGCAGTGGGGAGTTCAGGGCTCCTCTTGTGGTAGCCATACTGTCTCCATGCCAACAACTTCCACCTTGGAATCTCTGACCCAGAGTCTGGTACTCTGTTGAATTTCAGCTAAGTTCTTATGTCTCACAGCCACCTTGAACTTACACTCAAAGCCAACTCCCTCTACCCCCCTTTTTTTTTCTTCAACCTTCTTCCTACCCTCCCATCTCAGGCTATGGCTCTTCTGTCCATTTCATGTTCCTCCCTGGAAGCTTGCCTTAATCATTCTTCACCCCCCCCCTTTTTGCCATATCTAAGAAGGATGGGATCTCCAGGCACAGTCACCATGTACTGCTACCCATACATAGTCTACTGTTTGGGTCCTCTTGCTTCCCCTTCCTGCCCCTGGACCACTCCTGCATCTACACTCCCAACTCCAAAAGACAACACTTTCTAAAATGTAATCAGAATGTGCCATGAGGCTATCTATGGACCTCGGGGTAAATTATGTGACCTTTCACCGGGCCCTGAGCGTTTAGAAAGATGGGGTGGTTCATCTCACTTTTCTGCCATCACCAGAGTGTACATTAGCTTTCCAGGCATTCCTTGAATGTCCCCAGCTCTCTGCATCTCACAGTTTTGCTCTTCTAGGGATGGTCTGGTCTGACTTACCTTACTCACATACAAACTCTATTCTTGCCTACCTCTCTCATTTTTCAGATCTCAGCTCAAATTTCACTAGCATCCAAGGACATTTGTGCCCTACTCCATCCCCTCTTTCATTTCCTCCATAACATGTAATATGGATTGGGTGTGTGTGTCCTTTGCATATGTGTGTGTTTCATGGTTAAAGAGACAAGAGGTCACACCTTCATGTGTTGTTCTAGACTGGCTGGTCAAGGAGTTCTGAGATCCACCCATCTTCACCTTCTCAGAACTGGCATTGCAGGGATGAGCCACCATGCTCAGAGTTTTTGTGGGGGTCCTGGTGATAGAACTTGGGTCCTCATGCCCACATAGCTGACACTTTTCTGATTGAGCAATCTCTTGTTCTGTGTATATTCTGTATCTATTTGTTTAATGCTTGATTTTACCTTCCCATATCCATGTTTCCAGCACAGACAGGTTTCATTCATGAAGGCAGGGGGGGAGGGTCTGTTGTGTCCAGGCACATAATAGTCCTGAAATTTTGATACAGAAAAGAGCCATTGCATAAGAAAAATAGTATTTCCTCTGAATTTAGGACACTTAAGGAATTGAACTTTATTTTTTAATTTTGAAATTTTTATTACTGCTATTGGTATTATGATTGGAGGTGAGTAGGTGGGGGTGGCACTCTGCCACCTCATGACTGTGGCTTTTTGAAGATTATTTTGTGCACTTGGTTCCTCCTGCCTCTCTGTGAGCTCTAGGACTTGAACTTATAGGGCTTGAAGGACAAGCATCCCTTTTTACCTGCTAAGCTATCATGTCAGCCTGAGTTTCTTAAATTTGTGCAGAGAGGAGCTTAATGTTCTCACTCAGATGCAGATGCAGATGCAGACTTCCCAGGCAGACCAGAGAGCTGGCAAGCAACTGTGGTCTTGGAATCTGCCAGCACCCCATCCCCCAAGCACCTAGCCCAGGGAAGGGTTAGGGTAAGCTCCGAGAATGCCAATCTCATGCATTTCTAACTTCCCATGTTAGATTTTATAATTCATTCCTCATGAAGACAACAGGGAAGAGAGACTATTGTACCAGTGTAAAAAATTTTGGTGATCAGCTTTGGGAAACGAAACACCATTTAACTTTAGAACATCACTTTGTGTGTGTGTGTGTGTGTGTGTGTGTGTGTGTGTGTGTGTCTGTGTGTGTGTTCCAAATTCTAATAACCAACACATTCACCTACAGTTTCTCAGAACTAAACTCTAAGCTGGGAGTTCATCTGTTTTCTGTTTTATATGAACTGGCAGAACGATGGTGACTCACCACCCCCAGCCACACCCTTTCTTACTCTCCTCTTAAATCCTGGTCAGCATGTGTTAGAATGCCGGCTAGATAATTTATTCACACAGAGATTGTATTTATTTGCATTGAGGCATAACCAGGAAACAATTTCCTGTCTATATTTGGAAGAGACTTCCTGTCTACTAGAAAAGAACTGTGAAAATAGTATAGAACCATCCCTTGGCTTTCCCCAGCCTCCTGGGCTGTTCCTGGGGATAGGAGCAGTAATGGATGACCTGTGATCACTGACCAAACTGGTAATACAGTGACCCTTTCCATGAGCTTGCATCTCTGTATTGGAAGAGTAAGGGTCTCCTTCCCTCTGCCTCTCATATGCTGAGGCTTGGCAGGCACTGCAGGGAGCCTATGTAGCCTCTTGCTTCCCTTCCCCACACCCAGAGACAGGGTTTCTTTGTGTAGCAGCCCTGGTTGTCCTAGAACTATCTTTGTACCCCAGGCTGGTTTCGAACCCACAGAGATCTGCCTACCTCTGCCTCCCTGAGTGCACCACGACACCCAGCTTCTTATGCGGCTTCTCAGCTCCCTGTTTTAGGCAGGCCACACATACACAGGATGCTAGGTCAGCTGAGGCAAGTCTGTTCCCTGGCGTCCATGTTTTCCCCTGTCACTCTTTGGGGGGTGCCTTAGTCAAATGTCTGTGGGTCTCATGGTCCATGAATCACTACCTGTTTGCTCCTCAAGTCAGTGTCTCACTTATGGTTCCTGGTTAGATTTTTATTTGGTTCCCACCAGATTCCTTCTTTATGTTTCGGGAATGATATTATACTTTAAATCCTTCCTTACTTCCTTTCCTTCTTTCTTTCTTTTCTTTTTCTTTTTTTAAGTTGAACCAGGGTTTCATGTCCAAACTGCCCTCAAACTGGTACTTTCCCTGCCTCAGTCAACCCAGTGCTGGGATGACATGTCTGTGTCTCCAGGCCCTGCTTGAAGTGTTACTTTCATAACCAACTTTTGATATACCTGTGTTTGTGAAATAAGTCTCATGTGGGAATCACAAGGATATAAACCAATGTTTGCCATATCTGAAAAAACAAACAAATAAACAAACCTAGTGTTTTCCACATTCTAGATTTTTCAAGGAGACTCGGGCAAACTCCCTGAGGAATTCTATTAAACAGTTTCACCATAAGTCAACTTCATCAAAAGTAAAGCCATGCATCCTATCTCCGTGGCTGGGGTTTTGTTCTTTTCTTGGTAATCATTCCAATAACTTCATGGTATTTTGATCTCCAAATTGCACGTCATTCTTGCCGCAGAAGAAAAGCAGGTCTGGAAGGATGGGTCGTTTCTAAGAATCTCAGAGTCTTGATGCTGACAGAGGGAACAAACATCGCTTCCTTGTGCTTTTCCAAATTGCTTGCAGACTCCACAGTTTCCTCCTGAGAAGTTCATGTTGCAGCTTCTGGCCAAGCAGTCTTTTCAGTCATTCCTGCACTTGGAAGGTCCCACCTGATTCTCTCCTGGATAGGATTCAGGTGCAGAGACTGGTCTAAAAGCAGAGGGGGGCACAAACAATATACGGAATTATTGCATTAAGGGAAAAAAAACAGTTTTTCTATAGTAGCCCAAACCTTCAATCAGAATAGAAGCAATGATTAGATTTAAATTTTCCCATTAAATTGCAAATTGTAGAAAATTTGGGCAGTCTGTGATGATGCTAGGGATGAGGGAGATGTCACTGCCCATTACATATCTTTGCTGATTTCTTTTTCTTTTCTTTTTTGCCTTCTTTAAGTCAAAGGCATTTCCGTTTGAAGCAAAACCACCCTCTTTCTGGGCTCTGTGCAAGGCTGCACAGCTAAATCTGGCAAATCCCAGGCAGTCATGGAAAAGTCTCACCCTGGGCTCCATTAGGCAGGGGTTACAGCTTCCATGCTTTTGTTTCCAACCCTGGCAACATGATTGGCATTTCCTAAAAGCAATAAAAGCAGAAATAATAAACATCCCAAATGAAAGGAACAATGTGAGGGACATCATTAACAGTTTTAAAAGAAGAAATTCAAGCTGTTATATCAGACACTGGAAAGCAGCAATATATAACAACAACAAAACCCAAGACACCATAATGACAATTATCACCATTTATAGTGTACAAAAGCCTTTAAACTTTGAATTTGAGATGTCCTGGTCAATTGCACCCCCTTAATTGATCAGATCAGTTCAAAACCACATTGCAATGAAAAGTGATTAGAAAACAGAGCTGAATTTCATTTTAGATGTTTTCTAAACTGGCGCAGGCAGCTGGGTCCCATTTTGTGTGTGTTTGTTCAAACAGGTTCTCAGTGTTCCAGACCATCTCCAGCTGCATGTCCTACTTGTATTTCAGAACCTGTGTCTTTTGTGCTGCAAAACGCTGTTGGAGAAGGGATGCTGAAACCTCACTATTTTGTTTTGTTTGATTTTACTCACATCCACGATGCACTTCACCTGCGTGTTCACCTTGGGAAACCACGACCTAGCCTGTGCTCTGGGTATGCCTTGCAGTCCTGACTAGGACAGGCATGCCAGAATCCCTCAAATGACTCTCAGATGGGCCAGCCTCCTTCCTGACACCACTTGTGTACAGCATGAGCTGTACAAATGTCGCTTAACATTGGGAGATTATTGTTTCATTTTAAAAATTACCCCACTAATGTTGGGCTTGCTGGCACACACCCATAATTCCAGTAATCAAGATTATAGTGCTTGGAGGAGAGAAGCAAAGTGAGTGAGTGTGTGTGTGTGTGTGTGCACAAACTTACACATAAAAGTAAAATGCTTTCAGTGAGAAGCCTTAGGTAACTATGTAAAGAGGTCCCTAAAGCAGAAAGAAATGATTGTATTTAATCCTTTAGGTCCCAATCTCACACACGCACACACACACACACACACACACACACACACACACACACACACACAGAGAGAGAGAGAGAGAGAGAGAGAACACACAGAACAGACAGAGAACAAGAGAAAACACACACACACACACACACACACACACACACACACACACTTATTCTCCAGGTTTATCTCCACAGATATCATTGACTTCTATGGCTCTCTAGGCTATAATTACTAAAACTTGCATTCATCATTTAGCATTGACTTATAAATTGCTCTAAAACAAAGTGGCTTAAAAACATGACTTATTGTTTGTCTCTCTAAGTTCTGGGAGCCTCAGAGTGGGTGCCTGGCCTTACTGACTGGGGACTGTCATGAAATTGTAGCCAGGTGGGAGGGGGGAGCAGCTGCCACTACAAGGGATGACTAGAGCAGGAGCCTCCTCTGTTCAGGTGACTCATTCTCATGGCTGACATGGTGGAAGTCTTGGTTCCTCTTCTTTGGGTCATTCCAATGTCATTTCTGAAGGGAGTCTGACCTCCCCAAAAGGAATGAGTCAAGAGACCTAGGTGAAAGGTGTGATGTTGTTGATGACCTATCTTAGGAATCACGTGCTGCTACATTTCTTGTCTTCTATTGGTTACTTGGGCTAACCCTGGTCCAGTCTCAGAGGGAAAAGCATACATCCCAGAAAGTGAGCATATGTCCTGCCAGCTGCTTGAATCTACATTTTGGGGTCTACTTCCCCATTTCTTGCTTCTTAGCCAAACTTACAACTTGCTATGACAATAGAAATTGGTGGAAAACATAGTGTGGGGGAGATTTGCCCTTTCTGGTGTCATCCTGTTGGTAGTGAGTGACAGGACACCTGCAAACTGTGGGGACCATGGTTGTAATCTAGCAGGAAAGAAGGAACCAGAACACAGTTCTAGTCCTAAGGTTCCTTGCTGGGTGGAAGGGAGGCAGAAGCTCCAACCCAATGTTACCCAGTGTAAAGAGACAGACAGCTGTGCGCTCGTCCCCCCCCCCCCCCGCTACAAGCCTTGGGGAGTCTCAAATCCAGCTGAGGGATTTCAGGAGACAGTGGTCCCCTGGAGGGGTCAGCAGTGGAGGAGACTCCTATTTGCTCACTTGGTATGATTTCAGAGGCAGGACCAGATGCCATGTTGAGAGGGAACCTATTGTTTAAAACTGGTATGCCCTGGGGACCTGAAAATAGGGAGTAAACACAAATTGGAAGGTTGGAATTTAACCTGCTCAGATGGGAGACAGTTCTGGAAGGCAGGTGTGAAGAGCAGGAAACCAGATGCAGACAAGTCAGGGAAGGCATGCACCAGGAGGCCCTGCTCAGGCAGGCAGGTTCACAGGGAAGGTGGCTCCACTGCTGGTGACAGGAAGCAGACCTTGTGAACTCAGAATAATATTGGGGTTTGATGGCTGAGGTCACCAGGAAGGCCATCCACTGGAACTATGTATCTGGTGTTTACTGCTGTAGAAGCCAGATGAGTCTATTTTACATGGAAGCAGTCTTCTTGGCACCTACACATATACAATTAAATATCTGAAATTGTATAATTTTTTCCATAAATATATATATATATATATATATATATATATATATATATATGTTGTACTCACATGTATGTCTGTATACAAGAGTTTCTGGTACCCAAGCAGGCCAGTAGAGGGCAAGGAAGAACTGTTTGGGGGGAAGTATGGGAGCCAGCAAGAAGAGGAGGCAAATAAATTATGGCTTATATGTATACATATATATGAAAATAAAATGGATACCACTTTGCTGAAAATTAGCTTAGAAATTGCATGCTGATTGTAATTCATATTTCATTGAACTGAAGAGGAATTGAAGCTACTTTGTGCAAATGCAACATAGTGACATATCAAGATTTGTTAAGCAAACAAAATAAAGGTAATCATTTACTTAGGAAACATGAGAAAATGAACACCATTAAGTCTCAACTAGTGTCCTGCTTAACTGGTTCCATATAGAGGTCTTAGATCCAATTTTCCAGTCAGTTATTTTAACCAGCTCATTTGGCTTGTCCCCTGGCCCCAGGAAGGTCCTGTGACTTTAGATATGCAGAGGGAGAGAGAGAGAGAGAGAGAGAGAGAGAGAGAGAGAGAGAGAGAGAGAGAGAGAGAGAGAGGATGCCTCACCATGTGACAGATACTATTAAAAAGATGTTACACTAAGTTGCATTTAAGTCCCATAGCAGATGAAAACAAATGGCCAAGTCACTCAGTTGAGATTAAGTGACAGTATATAGACTCATTGCCTGGATCCCAGTCTGAACTGTTTCAATGTGTATTTTCCCACAGTTATACAAACCAATCTCAGAATCTCTGTGAATTTCATTCCTAAGTAAGACAGTTGGTCCTTGAATGAGGTGAAGGTTGCCACACTAAGCATGGAATGCAAATCTCCACCATGTAGCTTTAGGATAAGGTGGTCCAAGTTCAAGGCCAGCCATGTGGCAATTTTAGAATGGCAAGGCAGCTGCCAATAGAGTGAGTCCTGTGGGCAGTGGATGCCATGCTAGCTTTCGCGGTGGGGCCCAGGACAGGGCAGGTGAGGCAGGCTAGACATCTGCCCAAACATGTGTTTCTGATTCCCTAGTCTTGGGTCTTGGACAAAAAGAATGAGATTGGCCAGGATTTTAGAACAGTGTGGTGTGTGCTTGCTTATTCAAAGTTTCTTTGTATTAGCTTTCTCACTTTAAAAATGAAAACATTTGGGCTGGAGAAACTGCCCAGACATCCCATCAAGAATGAGTATTGCTTTTTCAGAAGATTCAAGTTCAGTTCTCAGCACCCACACGAGAAAGTTCACAACTGCCTGAATCTCCAGTCCCATGGGGATCTGATGGCTCTGGTCTCTGTGGGCACCTGCACATTCACATAATTAAAACAAAATAAATATGAGAGAGAGGGGAGGGAGACAGAGAGATCATTAGAGAAGTGTTTGATCATCCAGAGTGAAAGTACCTACTCTGCCACACCATGCCTGTGCAGAAATAACCACTGTGCTACTGCGATCCACCGGGTGTGGGACCTTCTAAACATCATTCTGCACACACACATGTACACCAATACATACACACACACTTTCTGCACACACACACACACACACACACACACTTTCTGTGTGCAACTCCCCCCCCCACAGGCTATTTTAAAGAAGAGAAAACCATTCCCATAGTTGTTGATTTATCTACTCATTTACTCACTGCATATACACGTGTGTGGGTCAGAGGACAACTTTCAGGAGCTGGTTATTTCCTCCCATCATGTGGATCCTAGGGATCCAACTTGGATTATCAGTCTTGGTCTCACGTCCCTTTAGCCACTTAGCCATTTCAATGACCCTGATTGGTACTGTTGATTACTGTTCTAGAACATGCCAGAAAGAAGCAAGGTAGAAGCCTGTCTACTTAGGGCTGCATCCCTGTGTTCTCCAGAGACTTCCATAACTAATCTGAATTAATTAACGTTTATGTACCATTCATGGGCAGTGACTACTTTGCTGGATAGTATGGCTCAGGGAAGGATGCATTTCTCCATTCAACACCTGGTGGAAGAGATCTGTCCCCACATTTCCCCCAGTGAGCGGCTCCTTCTGTGCTCTAACCCTGGTCCACAGGGGACCTTGGAACACTGAAGATGAAAAATATGATGTGGAAGTTATTAAAAATATCTACACTCATGGGAGGTCAGAGTGGACAGGGAGAATTATATGTTGCCATATCAACAGTTGCCATTGTACTCTGAGAATAAAAGAAAATATGAAGTCTGTGCAATCCTAGGCTGGGAAAATAATGGAGTCTATTTCTTTGCATTTATGAGGACAATCACATAAAAACATCCTATCTAATGGTCATGTATTGATCACAAAGACGCTTCCAAAGGATGCTGTTGTGGTTTGAATGTGAAGTGTCTCTCACAAGATCATGTGTTTGGACACATGTTCCTTGTTAGGGGAAAGCTGTTTAATCCTAAGGGGGTGGAGCATTGCAGGACAATGTGGGTCACTGGGGACCAACCTTAAGGCTTCCTATGGCCTCCAGTTTTCTGAGCATCGATGCAATGTGACCAGTCAGCCTCTGCTCCTGCCATCATGCCCTCCTGTCATTATGGAGTGATCTTGGATTGTAAGCCAGAATAGACTCCTCTTCCCTCAATTTGTTTCTTGTTAGTTACTTGGTCCCACTGTGAGAAAAGTTACTAAGACAGAAGCCAAGTCCATCTCATTTCTCTCAGGCAAATATTAAATCATTTAGGAGCATTTTTATTCTGTCCTCCCTCCTGGCACCTCCTAAGGCCAAATGGCCACCCCTTTCACTGTTTTCCCTTGGCCTGTTCCCCACCTGCATTTTTTGTTGTTCATTTGTGGGTTTTTTGTTTTATTTTGTTTTGCTTTTAATAGAGCTGGGAATTAAACCCAGGGCCTTGTGAACGTTACTCACGTTCTGTATCACTGAGCCACACTTAAAAACATAAAAACAAAGTCCCAAGATCTCTATATTTGCTTTGTGAGCTTCTCAAACTAGGTTTGCAGGTAATTGCAATCATCTGTAAAATTACTTCCTTTGTCCAAAGTGGCTTCAATCCAATACTTACAAAAGTCCAAGATGACATTGCATGGAGACAAGAGGAATGTGAGCCTGTGGTTGGAACTTTTCCAGAAAAGGTCTGGTTAGTAACTAGCCTTCCACACCCCAACCTGGCTATATGTCTTGGTTTCTTCCATCTCTTCTCAAATTGCCTGTGACGCCAAGGATGTAATGATCACCAGTCATGTTGAAACCTCCAAGTATCTTTTTTAGGTAGCAATCACATTTGAGCATGATGGTCTTTTATCATTTACTAAATGAAAGAAAAAAAATACCATTTTTAATTAAAAAGGAATTTCAGTTCATTATTTATAAATAAAATAGAAAAAATTTTTAAAAATGATCAAAACCTTCACTCAGTGATCACAACTACTGATATTTTTGTGACTATTATTTTACACACTTTTGCTGTGTGCATATACAGATATGTAATTTTGTCTTTAGGATTATGCTATCTGGAAAGGTATAAAGGCAAGTCCAGCTTCTAGGGAGAAGAGATTGAGCATCACTAATATGTGTGAGTCTAGAAAGTGCTACATAGCATGGCTTTCCTTGCAGACCCCATCCGCATGGGCTTCTGGTCCTAGACCTTCTGTTTTCTCCCCCTCTCTCTTCCATCTCCCATCATAATTTCCAGACTCATTTTTGTTTTGTTTTGTTTTTTTGAGACAGGGTTTCTCTGTGTAACAGCCCTGACTGTCCTGGAACTCTCTATGTAGAGTAGGCTTACCTCAATCTCACAGAGATCCACCTACCTCTGCTTCCAGAGTCCTGGGATTAAATCTATGTGCCACAGCCACCTGGCCAGATTCATTGTTTTTAAAATAACCTCTTCCTAGTCCCAAGAACAGAAAGCCATTTGAGATCATGGAAGTTTCTATCAGCTCTTCCAAGAGTACTTTTCTCCTCACAGAGTAGAGAAGGAGACATCTGGGATCTCACAGACGCCAGCTGTGAGGGAAAACACCCACAATCATGTTCATCCTGAAGGCCCCACCCTGTCCACACAAATGCCTGGATCAGTTAGCCTTCCATCACTGTGACAAGATGCCAGAGGTGGACGGCTTAAAGGAAGGATTATTTGGGTTCATGGTTTTAGGGATTGGGTGCTGCTTGGTCCCGTTGTTTTGAGTCTGTGTTGAGGCAGAGAATCACGGGGGAGTACATAATAGAGCAAAGGTCATGGTGGCTGGGAAGAATGGAGAGGAAGAGTCTGGGGTTCCAGCAGTGCCTTTGAACCATCTGAAATGCTAACTTCCTCCAAGTAGGCTCCACTTTAAGAAAAGATATTTTATGTGTATGGGTATTTTGCTTGCATGTATCTCTATGCACCATGTGCATTCCTGATACCCAAAGAGGCCAGAAGAGGGCTTTGGAAACCTTGGAACTGGAATTACAGTGGTTATTAGCGACCTGTGGATGCTGGGACTCAAACCCAGGTCCTCTGGAAGAGCACCCAGTACTCTTTAATCACTGAGCCATCTCAGTGAAGCCTATAGACTCCACTTGTTTTAAGTTCTACCACCTCATAGTGTTACAGGCTAAGGACCAACCTGCATTTGAGCCATTGGGAGACGTTTATGGTCTATATTGTGCCATCCTCATCCTTCTACCATCCTATACTAGGAAGCTGTACAAGGGGCAGCAGTGCCTCATTCTAGTACTTCGGGAGTAACAGAAGGCATCAATAAAACTGATTTCCATCACTCCCCCCCCCAATCAGGCCAGAATCATTCCTAAGGTATTTCACCTTTAAACTAGGAATAATGTTATCTTCTTCACAAGGCTGTTGGGATGATAAAGAGAAACACATATAAGAGTGTGATAAAGACCAAATGTTAGACTGTCAGCTGCTGTCTGACAGTCCCCAAGAGGACTCTAAGAGTATCAGCTTTATGATGTTCCTGGACCTAGTCCTTAGCTTTCAAAGTGTAGACGTTAGATAGTTCATTTAGCTCATTGTCAAAATTCATTGAAGACTAAAGTACAAGCCAAAACTATAGTCTATAAACATTAAGTGTGACTTGTCCTGCTGATGGCCAAGTCGGCAAGGAAGTTAAACTATAGAAAGATGGTTCCTGGGTGAACTGTCAAGGCAGGAATTTGGTGGGATCTTGATTGACATCTCACTGTGACAAGTCATGGCTACCCCGAGGGACCATGCTGCTGTATGAACAGTAGGCTGGAAGCATGTGGTCACTGCAGCTTTTATTTCTTCCATTTTCCTCCTCTGGCTCCTATAGTGACTCAGCCATGACTATATGAATATTTCTCCCTAAGGGGCAGCCATGCTTGAATTTACACCATCTCAGGTAGAAATCTGTGCCACCCAAAGCGAACAGCTGTTGATATAAGGCAGCATGCTGTAGTCTAGAAAAACAAAAGTCAAGAAAAGATTGAATTAAACAGGTTTTTAAAATGAGCTGGCGCTGAGGAGATGGATCAACTGGTAAAAGGCTTGCCATACAGGCACAAGGCCCAGAGCTTGGCTCTCTAGTGTCCATTATAAGGCAGGCAGTGCATGCCTTTAATCTCAGCACTAGGAAGACAGAAACAGGAGGGTCCCTAGATCTTGCAGACCAGCTAGTCTGGCTAAGTCAGAGAACTTGCAGTGAGGGCCCCTGTCTCAAAAATAGTGTGGAGAAAATAGTGAAGGTCTATGGCCATACCATCCTGATTGTACTGAATCTCATCCCAGAAGCTAAGCAGGGTCAGACCTGTTTAGTACTTGGATGGGAGAAAGATGGGAAGATGATAAGTAAAGTAACATCAACCTCTGGTTTTCACCTGAATGCACAGGCCTGCACACGCACACACACACACACACACACACACACACACACACACACACACTGGAGGGGAGTGTGAGAGAGAAACAGAGACAGAAAGAGAGAGGCAGAGAGAGAGAGAGGCAAAGAGAGAGAGAATCATATCTCAGCCCTTTACAAAGAAGCTATCTCCAAATCTCTGTACTTAGAGCAAGAACACAGGGACAACCTTGAGCAAGCCACTGCCTCCCCTCTCCTAACAGTATCTGCCTCACAAGGCTGTTGCAGAGAACCATGAGTTCATGCGTGTGAAGTTCTCCTAACAGTGCCTGGCACACACTTTGTGTTGTGCTGGTGTTATCATTAGTAAGCTACACTTAGTATTTTTAACTTTCATACTATATATACTGTGACTGCATGACATGTGCATCCAGATGTATAGGGGTTATGATTTAGGGTGTTTTAGAATGTCGAATAAATGGAGTCATACTGTACCATACATTTTTAGTGTGCTTTTTACCAGCCCATTTGTGAAACCCACCTATTGGTGTCTTTCCAGTCTTGTTCACTTGTTCAGTCTGCTATGTCAGATTGTTTCCATTGTAGAAAGAACACAATATGGTTAACTAGCATCCCTTTCTTCGAAATCTGCTGTTAGTCTTTGGTATTACAAATAATTTTTTATACAGTATGATTGTGCACATCTCCTATAGATTTTGTCTAGATACATTGTGTGGTTTTCTCTAAGGCAAAGCTTGACTGTGGATCCTATTATAAGTTCTTAGGGGGATATTAGAGATTACAAAACTTGCTGGAAACACAATGTGTGGGTCAGAGACACCCCCTCCCATGGTTCCATAAACCCCTTCTCTGCTCTCCCATAAATGAGCCCTAATGAGGATGGGAAATGGGAAAGTCAATAGGCTCTTCTAAACAACCTCCTGACCTTGAGGCAAGTTGTGGGCCCTTTGAACCTCCATTTGTTCATTTGGAAAAGAATGATTATCACTATGGATTCTTCTAGACCCAGGAGTCTTTAGTGTCTACACCCAGACAGATTCAGAACAGAGCAGCATCAGAGCAGAGAAAGCATCCCATGAATCCTTGTTGATTGAAATGGGGGCCAAGGTGACAAGATGCATTTTAAAATAGCTGTTTGCTGAGTGCCAGAACAGAGCGCTTCCCACAAACGAGTGGAGGAGAAAGAGACGAATAGAAAACCTTTCGGGAAACCTAAGCAACAGGGGGAAAGTACCCCCTCCCGCAAACAGAAACTGTCCAGATCATCATAGGAGGATTATCAGGAAATTGCACAATTTATAGGAATGAGATTAAAAATGCTAATGGAATGAGACATTCCACTTTCAGGAGACAAAGCAGGAAGCCAGACTCAGTTGTGGCTCAGCAAGACGTTGCATCGGAAGTGGACAGCTCTAAACATCCTCTCTCCGGAAAAGGTCTGCCTTGCTGGATGACTTTAAACAAGGGCGGAAGGTTATCGCTCCCGTTGCAGACAGAATGTGCTGTGTCTCCATCTCAGAGTTCTCTGTTTGACCTTGCTTTGCCCTCTAATTATCTTCGGATGGCTTACAGTTACTGTCTCCCAAACTCTTCATCCTTGGAGAGAAAAGGAAGGGGGTCTCTGAGTGAGACAATACATCTAAGTCTCCTACTGATGCCATAAAATAACTTCCTAGTGTAAGCATGAACCACATTCCTTCCAGGGTGCAGAGTGGAGCCCACACTGCATGAGGAGTGAAAAAGAGCAAAGGAAGTGAGCAAGGGCAAGAATGACCCCGATCGAGATGTGGACCAGAGTGCACTTGAAGATAGGACATTGCCGCTAGGATGCTTGTCCTAACTCTGCTCCCCCAACTTCTCAATAGGAACCCAAGCCAGGCCCCTGGAAGCTTAGCCATAGAACCTGTCTCCCTGCTTTGCCACTTGGCATGACTACAAACTAAGGATGTGGCCAGTGGAAACTAAGTGCTAGTTGAAATTCTTGTTGACTCTGAGGGGAAAGGGTTTGTCTTCAGCTGACTTCCTCCTGCTTATAGCTGAAATTGTGGTTGATAGGAGGCAATTAGAGTAGCTCTGAGATGTAATATATACTGAATTGTGTCCCCAAGGGAAGTCCTTGTTAGTTGAAAATTCTCTATGTAAATAAGACTGTCTCAAACTCCCAGAGATCTTCCCAAGAGAATGCCTGGGTTTAAAGCCGTGTGCCACCATGTTCAGTTTTTAATGACCTTTTGAAGGGGAGAAGCAGGGACCAATAACATGTGCAGAGCAAACCCCATGTTGGGACATGGCAAGAAGATGGCCATTTGCAAGACAGGAAAAGAGGTCTCACTGGGAAATTGACTCCTGGCACGTGGTCCCAGCCAGAACCATAGAGAGTAAACATTAAGTCAGTGCAGCAGCCTGACACAGGCATGAGCCAGAGTCAGGCATCAAGAGGACAGGGTTATAAAACAGAAGTCCTGGAGTTCATGGAGGATGGAAATTGCCCGCCCTGAACATCCATATGAAAGCATATAAACGTCTAATAATCTTTGTTATCTTAGAGTTTTGTACTGAAGCTTGGTAATTTATTCTTTTCTTCTATAGAGCTTTGTTTATTTTTTAATCTTAGATTCAATTTCATAAGATCACTTTCATGCAAGTATATAAATGTTTGTCAACTTGATTAAGAAAGACCCTAGTGTGTTAATGAGGTACACTTTGGGTTTATCTGTAATGATTCTTACAGAGAGGTCTAACTAAAGAGAGAAAAAGCCCATCCTGAATGCCCTGGTGTCATAGACTGAATTAAAAGGAAAAACAGAGAAAGGGACCTGAGCACCAGCATTCATATCTCTCTCTCTCTCTCTCTCTCTCTCTCTCTCTCTCTCTCTCCTCTCTCTCTCTGTGTTTCCTGACCCACAACCACAGCATAACCGGCTGCCTCACACAACTGTTCCCAGGACATGATGGACTGTATCCTTCTTAAGCCATGAGCCAAAGAAAATCCCTCTTTCTTAGGCTGCTTTTGCTGGGTATTGTCACAGTGATGTAGAAAGGTAGCTAATATAACTATACTGTTTAACTTAGCTGTATTATGTTAATGGTTCAACCATAATGAAGTGAGCTATTTTTAAATATATCCTTTTAATTTAGCCTAACTAAAGCCCCTAACTTGGTATTAATTGCATAAACACTAATCACTGAGATCTGTATCAAGATTTACTCCCAGTAAATTCACACTGTCTGAACTGGAGAACCCACTAAGGGTGCTTTGGTACTTTTGCTGCTGTTACCTATTCCATATCATCCACTGGATAGACAGGAAGGTTGTACTGTGGATTCAGAACATTTATCTGAAGCTAAGACCATGCTGAGGGTCTGGTAGTCAGTCAGAGGCTCTATTGGGAGATGAGTGAAACCTTTAATAGGTCAGATTTATCAGAAGGAAGTTAGGTCATTGGAGTTTCTTTGATGGGGACATCTCTCTCTCTCTCCCCCTCTCTCCCCTCTCTCTCCCTCTCTCCCTCTCTCTCCATCTCTCCCTCTCTCTCTCTCTCTCTGCTCAGCTCTTGGACCCAATGAACAAGGCAAGTACCTGTCTTCTCACCAGATTCTCCCTTTACCTAAGTGAGCTCAGAATAAAAGTCCTGATGCTGTGAGCAAAGATAACCTCCCCAACTTCAGAATGAATACCTCGGGTATCACTGTGTAGGGAAGCTAACACAGACCTCTAGGCTTCAGACTTGACACATCAAACACCCTTATAGAATTAGCTGAGGAGTGAAAGGGTGGTGATAGCTTGTTACAGAAAGTCCCCAGAAAAGGGGGGGGTTGCCTGAAAGGCATCTATATAGTGCTTAAATTCATTATATTTGTTGGTATCTTTAAGAACTCAGGTTTGAGTGTCTCCCTCTCTTCATGTTGACTGTGAAATAGATGTTAAAATTTGGCCTTAAACTTTCCTAAAAGCAATGAAGCTCTTATTACTAGAATAACTTTAGAAGTTGATAGGAAGGGATATGCTGAAATTGGTTATGTCTGGGTAGATGGAAACCGTTCCCCTTTCTCCTTGCTAAAGAACACCTTGGCGGCCTGTGAGCTATTTATACAATGCACATGTGCACTCATATACTGTGTGCTATCTGTCTCCCACCTCCCAGAAGCTCTCTTCAGGACTGGGATTACCTCTGCCTTTGTTTATTTCCTCCTGTGACAGTCACTATTCTCTCTGCATCTGGCAGAACCCCTTCCCTTGCAGTTTATATTAACCCAGCCCGCCTGTTAGAGATGCAGGGAGACCACCCCTGACTGCTCAGAGTGCTCTTAAAATGGATGGCAGTGTCTTCGCTAAGTATTTTGAGGATTTCCAACATCAATTATACATGTTCCATTTGTCAGTCCTGGAGTGTGGGAACCTGACCTTGGATCTACAGGCCATCTTTTCCCTCCGTTTCCAGAGAAGTCGCTTTTCTTCAGCTGTGGAACTCTAGGCTACCGTTACTGAGCATCTTTGGTGTGGCAGCCACGGCGTCTGTCTCTGCGGAAAGTCCCATTTCTCTTTGTGTCTTCTAGCCAAGGTTACACACACCATTATTCCACACAAATAGGACCTAGATCACACTTGAAGAAGAAATGGACTCAGAGAAGGGTCCTGTTTTCCCTCACCTGGCCCTGATGAGTGTGATCTAGACGGGCACCTAATGGGAACTTGTTGATGATGAGGAGGTTTGGGGACTGCTTTCGTTTTCTTGATAAAGGGGAGACAGAGGCACGAGGCATCGCCTCATCTTTCTCTCTCCGTCACTGTACCTGACGTCCTGATGTGGTGACTGGAGCTGTAGAAACCATCTTGCGATGTTGTACCTGACATTCCCCGTCCCCACTGTTACACTCATCCCATTTGTTTCTCCCTAGTCCCCCCTTACATTACTTCTCTGCTTCCTCCCAATCATCTTTTTGAGTCTTTCTTCTGGTTTGCTTTCTTCCTGGAGTCTATCTGGTCCTGTCCATTGTTGTAATGATGAGATCCTTGGTAGTAGAATCCGTCTGTCTTTCCATACAGGTGGAACTGCTGATGCGGATGTAATGAAGGTTTCAGCTGTTCAAAGATCACACTAATTTCTTTCCCCCTGGTCTGAAGAGGCCAAACTCTGGGTCTGTTTACGTATGTGGTCCACCTTTTCCATGTGTTCTTTTTAACATATGCGGACCATAGTTATTTTGATGGCCCCTGCAATCCTTTCAGCATCTCAGGGCTAGTTCTAAGGACTGCTTTAGCTCTTAACAGTAGGATTTCCTCTCTCCTGGTTTTCTTTTGTGCCTCAATTTCTAACTGAACACGGAGCATTGTGTTTATAGAATAACTGTGGCTGAGACAACTGTCTGATTTTCTGGCAGGCCCTTGGTGTGGAGAGGTTAAGGTAGGTTTGGGTGTTGCTGCTGTTTGCCACTTTTGCTCAGTGGGAGGCCTTCTTCTTCCTGCTGTACTCCAAAGACCCCAGCTTTCCCCTCCATGCCTGTATCTCCAGAGTTTCCTTCCTACAGTAGACATCTTGGCCTCTCAGTATGCCTACTCTTTCTACCTGCCTTACCATCCACAGCCCCAAACTCTTTCTCAGATGGTGGCCATTGTTGGGCAGTAAAGATTTCTCTATGCCTTCCCAGTGGCAGTAGAGTAAGGCTTTGGGTGTGTTAACCTCTTGAGGCTCAGAGGGCCCCTCATTCCTTTCCTGGGGAGAGATGTTTTTGTTTGTTTCAGCCCATTCCCTGTAATTGTTTACTCAGAGGCACGTGGGTTTTCCCTTGCACAAACCCTTTGGAGAGCTGTACTCTTCCAGCGATATGAGGTTTCATCTGGGGAGTGTAGGGAGCACCTTCCCTAAGTTTCCCAGCAGCATCTGGGCCACTGAGGGGTGATCTGGTCCCCTGCCCTGCCTTCCGGAGCACCTGTGGGGAGGAGCTAGGGAGTGAGGACTCCCCTGTGTCTAGTTCCTGGTATACTAGCGCACACACTCTAAGGCTTCAGGAATGTCCAACAGTTTCAGCTCCCTTCTTCTTGCTCACTCTTTGGCAGCCATCTTTTCTTTCTCTGCCTTGCCAAAGCCAAAACAGCCAGTGTTGTCTCATTTCTCTTGGGAGAGCCCCTGACTCTTCTTGGAATATTTCTTTGGTTGCCTTGAGACCTCAGTTCTCTGATGGGCTCAAGAACAGAAATGATTTTGTAGATTATCCAGTGTGCTCTCATTGTTAGTATGAGAACAATGTACGTTTGTGGTTTTTACGTCCTAAGTAGAAGCAGAGGCTTGCAGAAAGCAATCTTACCAGCTTTGACTCCAAAATTTGCCCAACGTCTAAGTAGAAGGGCGGGGGAGGGGGTTGGGGACGCTGTGCTGATGGGGGCCAGAAATGTTCTACAGGGAAAGAGGAGGGGGGACAAAAGAGAAAACCACAGGGTGGGGGGCAAGGAAAGGCAAATAGCCAATTTACTCGTACCTCAATATCTAGATCTCTCTCTCTCTCTCTGTCACACACACAAACACCCCCACCCCCACACACACACACACACACACACACCCCACAAAGGCAGAAGGGCACTGTTTGTGGGGCCATGAAGGAGACCAGAATTGGGGAAGAGGGGCCAGAGGAGAATCATAGGGGTGAATACAGACAAAAGTACGGTAGTATATGTGTGTGCAAATGTTAAAAGGAAACCGATTGTTTTGTATGCTAAGCAAAATAGTGGTAGTTTTTGTTTTTAAACGAGTGCTATTCTGTAAATTTAAAAGTAAAATTTGTCTGGCATCCGACCACTTATTATCATCTTGTTGTCTCCTGTGGAGGTTTGAATGAGAATGGTCCCTACAGGCTCACATGTTTGGATACTTGGCTCCTAGTTGGAACTGTTTGGGAAGCGGGTGACAGTTATGTGGCTTGCTCTTTTGTGGGGGTGGGGGGGGGGGCGCCAGTGGCACCAGGACCTATCCCAGGTGCATGAACTGGCTTCTTTGGAGCCTCGTCCCCTAGGACACATGGGGGGAGGGGCACACCTCTTCCAACAAGGCCACACCTTCTTTTTATTTTTTAAAAATTCTTTTTATTTACCCACCAACCCTGGTTCCCCCTCCCTCCCCTTCTCCCCATCCGCATGTGTGCCCCCTCTTGTCCCTTCAGGTCTAAGTCTGAGTGAGCACTTTTTAATCTACTTCAATTGCAGCCACCATAACCCCTGCCCTGCTTCATTTCCCTACGACATACTTACTGCCTTCTAAAATATCACAGAATACACCCGTTTCAATAAATACTTCTGGTTACATTATTCTGCCTTCCTGTTTCATAATTTATCTCTAGTGCCAGAGCCACACCTGGAACATAGATGTGCACCCACAAACACTCTTGTGCACTTGGTGGTTTTTGTAAGTGACAATTATTGAAAGCAGTCAGCATTGCATCCCTGGGGGCAGTGGGAGCTTAAATGCTGACATTGTTTCATGAGGTCTACCCCACAAGAGGCAGAAATTAAAATGCCTAGGCAAAGAGGAGCCGTATGCATTTTGCAAATATAAATATAGAAACAAAAGGTAAGTTACACCCTTGAGGATGGGCAGAAAAGTAGGTAAGGAGTTAAGGGGGTGTGTGTGGGGGGGGGTGTGGGAAGGAAAGAACATGGAGCAAGAATGGGAAGAGAGGAAAAAAGAAGTCAGGGGGTCCCAAAAACAAACTAAAAGTAGCTAAGTGCAACATGGAAACAGGGCCTAATTCAAGCCCAGCAGTGACGAGACATTTTCAAACACCCTCTTAGAACTTTCACTAGCTGCTCTTCTCCTCAGTGGCTCAGGTAAGAGTTGACTGTGGCTTCCCCCCTGTGGTTTGGGAGGGGGCCTGTGGTCAGGTGGGATGTATTATGCCGGGCAAAGACCAACAAGCTGTCCCCTCTGTGCCTGAGGGAGGGCCTCATGATGCCTTGGGCCAGGAATTGATTTATAGCGCAGCTCAGGCAGCCTAGTCTGCAGTGTATTGGGTTGTACTCCCAGAAAGCCCTCCAGTTTCTGTCTCTAACATTAACACTTTTTTCCTTCCTTCTGAGATCTCCACCAGTCAAACCAGGGATAAGTTCGGGCTTGCTTTCTGTTTGCAGCTCTGGATCGGTAGTGGGCTGAGTGTTTCTGCACTTACTGGACGTATAGCAAGCTGTGAATAAATGAAAATGAGCCGGGGTCAGAGTCACCAGGCCCCCAAATGGGAGGGCCTCTGTCCCATGGTTCATATATTCTGCTGTTTTTCTTGAACTGAGTCTCTCACATTTCTCTGAACATGAGACACATGAATATTTATTGTGAAACCTTCTAAATTGCAG
Organism: Phodopus roborovskii; assembly: GCF_943737965.1. Taxonomy (NCBI): domain Eukaryota; kingdom Metazoa; phylum Chordata; class Mammalia; order Rodentia; family Cricetidae; genus Phodopus; species Phodopus roborovskii. Next base: position 152,289 of record NW_026125273.1, read on the forward strand.
GGGACAAAATTGTGTTCCTGGGCTCATCCAGCCCAGTGAAATTGTGTTTTCTGTTGGAGATAGGATTTAGTGCCTTTCAAAAGATGCTTTGAGGCAGGATGAGAAAGGGAAGCAAACCGGTGCAGGCTGGAGGGAATTGGCTGTCACCTGATCCAGCGTGCAAGGCTGGGGCTGAGAACAGAGAGACAGACTGTGTTCTATTTGAAAAGTAGCTGTGTGTTGGAAGCCTTGGTCCTTACTGTAGTGGCGGCCAAGTGGAAGGACTTCTAAGGGATGTCCTCTTTAGAGAGAGAGAGAGGCCT